>NW_015386845.1:40560-61435 GCF_001527695.2 Protobothrops mucrosquamatus | reverse complement strand
TTCTTCTTCTTCTTCTTCTTCTTCTTCTTCTTCTTCTTCTTCTTCTTCTTCTTCTTCTTCTTCTTCTTCTTCTTCTTCTTCTTCTTCTTCTTCTTCTTCTTCTTCTTCTTCGTTATCATCACCATAGTTGGAAGGGATCTTTGAAGTCTTCTAGTCCATCCCCTTGCTCAAGCATTCATTCATTCATTCATTCATTCATTCATTCATTCATTGAATTTATGAGTTGCCTATCTTGCATATGTGACTCAGGGCATGTAACAACACATTAAAACAATACAAGAAATTCTATCAGTAAAAGAAGGAGTTGAAAACATATTAGGTATGCTAATAAAATATGAATTAGGTATTCTAATAAAATATGGCTTGTTTTTCTACCATGTGGTACCTGTCAATACATCATCCTCCAACAGTTTTGCAGTATTATTTTTATTTTGGAAGTTTATAAGATTTCTATCTTTCATTCAAGAGAGATTCAAAAAGAAGCTTCAAATGGGACAATCATATCAATAATTCTACATGATTCCCAGTACAAATTATAGATATCCGATTTTTCAGAGAATTATGAGCTATTACAATTTTTTTTTAAAAAAAATACAGAATATGATTCGGATTGTTCCATTATTTCAAAGAAATTGAAAGCCTGAAAGCTTCAATTAGAGAGCAAGATGAGGGTACAGGCCTTCCTTCCATATTGGTGAAGTAGGAATTTTTTTCTGCAATGCTATGATGATATCCTCCCTCGTATTCCCCTAATTCTTTATAGGTGGTTTCTTTGCAGCAATTTATATTGATCAGATAAATTTAGAAGAAGACATATTTTTTTTGTGGAGCAGAAGTGGATAATCTGCAATCTCTAAATCACTCGTTTTTGCAACTTTAAGGAGCCCTCTTGGATCAATCCTCTGAAAACTAAGCAATGTGGGTTGGGGTTGAATCCACAAAACTCCCCACTAACCCATTGCCCAGATGTTAAGATGTAGCTCCACTGACATTGAAGAATTTAGTACAGGTACACAGACACACACACACAAAGAGAGAGAGAGAGAAACAGACAGATAGACAGACAGACAGACAGACAGATACACACCCAAAAAAAGATGTGAAAGATGGTTCTTGGTTTCTGCATAAGCAGCTATATTGTGGAACTCCAGCATTATATAGCCAGCACAGTTTTCATACCAAAGAGTGATTGGTGGGAAATTAATTTAGTTTACATTTGAATGAAAATTTACCTAATTCTACACTTTGAATCAAATGAAGGGACTAGTTATGTTTCAAAATTTGCCCTTCTCTAAATTTTACAATCTAATTGATCAGGGTTTTTTTAAAAATACCCAGTATAGAACATTCCACACAAACATGTACAAATGCATGAAAACAAAGTAGTAAAAGTCATTGCATAAAAAATGTTTGTTACAAATCGTTCCATTAAGCAAAGCTGCCAAAACAAAGTGTAAATTTGCAGAATTGATCACACTAGGATATCCCAATGTTGGTGTAAACTTTTTTCTAATTTCAAATTGGTGCTGTGATGAATCAAATGTACACCCGAAAATATGAAAACCAGAGGAAAAAAAGCCAATAGTTTATCCCCTCCAATGCTACACAATGGCATAATTAAAAAGTGCAAAAAAGGCACACATTTATTGAAGAAGCAGTAGACCAAAAGAGGTGTTGTTGTTTTTTGTCCTTGCTTTTGTGACAGGCGCGACACAAGTTGGGGTTAGGTTAGAACAATCCTCCACACAACACTTGTGATTGCAATGCAATACACCACCCACACCCACATACCTATGCCTTGCATTATGAGTGGGGTGAAAACAGGTTGGTCCCTGAACATGAACACAGGATGGTAGCATCTGGATTCTACAGACTCACTAAATAAAAACTGTACATTTCTTGTCATGAAGGAACGAAAAAAGATTGTCTGGGTTAAGCCAAAGGTTAATGTTCTGCTTCAGAGAAACTTTGCCTGGGAAGTCATCCAAACACAACAAGCCATGCTTAGTGATGACAGGCAATATATTTCAGCCAAGAAAAGCTACTTAGAATTTGCCTGTGTAACTCAAATATATTTTATGTATCTTTCAGCAGCGCTTAGCCAACAAATTCTAGGCAATGCCTTCCTTATTTATATAGGGTTTATTTCCACAGATTTTCTGTATTATATCTCTATGATGAGCTCTGGGGGAAAAAAAATAAAAAAATCAACAAATCGTAAATATTTTAATTTAGGCTTAGGCACAATGGGGAAAATCTTCCTTTTCCAGCCAAAGATGATTTCCGAATTGTGAGTCATTATCACATATTATATCACATAGTATATTTGTTCCGTATTTATTGAGAAGATTATATCATATCCTCTGGCTACCAGAAAGTGTTGCAGAATCAGAGAGAAAAAAGAAGAACACAGCCTAGGCTTCCAGGTTTATAATTAAAAAGAGACCACGTGAAAGGAAAGAGAGAGGGAAGAGAAAAGGGAAAACATCCCACATCATTTCCTAATGTTTACAGCCTATCCTTGACAGGCAAAATGGGAGACCACACAGTTCCACTTCCAAAAGATCTTGGAACAACTCCTGTGAGGAGGAGAAGGAGGGTGTCCCCAAACTTTAAAAATGCCATTGTGGCTCCTTTAGTGTGCTCACTCCTATGGTATAGCCAGCTTTCCAGTTGTTTCCCTTGAGCATACAGTATCTCAGACTAGTTTGCAATTTACAAACCTGTCCTTTCAATCAGCCACTGACAAGCTATAATGGAAGCTTGCACCCAAAGATTACACTGGAATCAGAACACTCTGAAATTCTCAAGGATTGTGCAATCCTTGCCTGCTTTTGCAAAAAGAGAATAAGTTGCTAGAGTCTGGATGGAGAACAACAGTCTTCAGATGAACTCTGGCAAGACCGAGTCACTATGGGTTTGTTCCAGGACTAGTTAGATGGATTGGCAGTGTCCCAGACAAACCTCATGTGCAATCTGGGGCCCTCCTGGACTCATGACTCATGGCTGCAGGTAGTATTCATTGAGTAAGAGACCCTTTGCACAACTTCATGTTGTGTAGGAGTTGTGCATGTTTGAGAAGGAGGAGGAGGAGGAGGAGGAGGAGGAGGAGAAGGAGAGGGAGAGGGAGAGGGAGAGGGAGAGGGAGAGGGAGAAGGAAGGTTTGGCAGTGTGACAGAATTCTTTGAGATGTTTCATCCTATTCACACAGTTATACTAGTCTCCTTCTTCCTCCTTCCATTATGTATTCAAGATGGACAGTGAATAATATTGATATGTTACTTATATGTAAGGGTGTAAGTCTATACATATGTTGTATATAGTATGTTTTAAATGTGTGTTACGTATGTGTACACTTTGAGAGGAAGCAACTAAATTTGATTTTTAATGTGTGCTATTGTGCCCACAGGAAAAAATGACAATAAAAGTTATCTAATCTAATCTAGATTTAGTTACAGAGACCTGGAGAAGGAGCTACTTTGTGGTAATTCTACTTTAGTTACACTGCAGTAAATAAAAAAAGAAACGAGCAGATTTGTAATCAGACAACCTACAACCTGCAACAGTAAATAAAGTGTAACTAGACAGCACAAGCATAGCATAGCTTTTCACAGTCTTTCTGAATTACCTTCTGTATTGCATCTGTAGATATTATACCCCAATACTAATTGCTAAATTTCCTTTTCTGTATTAGTATTTTTACTAATATCTGCTGCTTTGTAATTATCCCCTCAAATGCAGATAACCAGTTTTGCTGTAATTCTGCATTGGTAAAAATGCATGCTACAAACAAAGTGGGCTTGCTGTGATTTTCTGTTTAGAAGCACAAAGGAGAAAAATCAATATTCATGGACAAATTTAATATTCAAAGCTACATAGCCATGTAATAGACTTAATCCCTCAGCATTAAGGCGGCAAGCTAATGAGCATATTAAACTGCTACCAATAATGCTGAAGCACTATGAAGATTCAAAATGGAAAGGATTCAGAACAAGCAAGGCAGCTGATGGAAAAGCAGGTAAACTTAATGGGAAAATGCAGCCAAGAAATAGGACAATTTTTTAAAAATGAACTGTTGTTATACTATGCAGTGATAAAAATGTAAAAGAAATGCTTCATAATTTCTTTTCAAGTAAAATGGTACAATCTGCTCCCAAATGGCACATCTTTCATGAAAATTACTAGCATCTCTCTTCCTGAGATGATTTGCTTCCTAGTCAAAAAAAAAAAAGCCTGCTCAGCATAGTTGTTTTAAAGCAGACATGTCAAACTCGCAATGTCACGTGACATCGCGCAACGTATCGGGACGGTTTTGCCATTGCAGGCAATGGGGTGGGCGTGGCTTCCGGATGACGCATCTGGCCCGCGGGCCGGCAGTTTGACACCCCTGTTTTAAAGCATCAGGCTGGAAACCAGGAGATGTGAGTTCTAGACCTGCTTCAGGCCAAAAGCCAAGTGAGTGACCTTGAGCCAGTCACTCTCTCAGCCCTAGGAAGGAGGCAATGGGAAACCATTTCTGAAAAACCTTGCCAAGAAAGCTACAGGTGACTAATCCAGGCAGTTGCCAGGAGTCAGCACTGATTCAAAGGCATGCATACACACATACAAAGCATGGCTACGAAGCCCAGGTTTTATTTTTCCCATGGAAGAAAAGGCAAGAGAGCATTTTCAGAGAAGAAGTAAAATGGCAACATGGGGAATCTTTCAGTGGAGTGAAATTCTGCAACGGACAATGAATGTGGAACAGTGAATTCAAGCAACCAAACTCTTTGTTTCTGGAATAAGAACTGCCACTCTGAAGGTTAAATCCTGCTGTACAATTTCCCATCCATTCGCCCTGTGACATGGCAGGATCAAATCAGTTCTTAATGCCTATCTAGGTTAATGTGGGTTTCAGAACAGGTCTTGTTCAAATAACCCTGAATTGTTTCAGGCAGTGGCCTTGAGTGATGAAGGCCAAGCAGTCTAACTGCAGGTACTTACAGATTTCTGACATTACTCCATTTCTGAACAGGTAATGTACCGAAGGTGATTTCTACTACCTCTCATCATTCAAGAAAGCTTTTTACCCAGGGGAAAAGGGTTAAGAATGAAAGCGAAGGTCTTTCATCTGTTGCAATTATGTACATAAAACCTTATTGCTTTCCATTACTTTTAATATTTATTCTCTGGAGTTATTGCATTAATCAGTTGGGCTGGAAGATGCAGAAACGGAGTTGAGCAAATGGAAGGGCTGATCTAAGCTCATTCAATTACCACAGAGAGGAAAGCTTAGTTTCAGGCCAGTGAATTTTGTATCACCAACAACTTCCCTTTCTTAGAGAAATTCAAATGCAATTGCTGCTTCTCTTTTAGATTGATCTGCGGGGATAACACAGCAACAGCCAATGCATTTCATCAAATGTACTCTGTATATATTAATTGAACAGAAAATAACCAGTTTGATTTTCCTGTCTCTATATGTCCTTATGTCTTATGCAGTTCTGATCAGGAATGTGAACTATGTCCAACCGATAAGTGACATAATTAGAAATGTACCCCAAATTCAACCTGCGAGCCTTTGATGCATACATCTGTGGCCATCCTGAGTTTGAAATAAAATTGCTTCAGTTCTAGTGGGTAAAGTCCTGCCACACAGATATCTTTTTAACATTTTGTTGCACTTTCTGGCTTTTTGTTAGACACCCTGTTTGCTCTTAGTCTCAGAGGTTGCTAATCTGCAGTCATTTTCTTCTTTTCTCAGCCACAGGCAGTTTTTCACTAAGTCTAGGCAGGGCCTTTTGGGGCTACAATGCCCTGCTTTTTTTGCAAGAAAAGCCAGCAATAAATTCCCACTAAAACATATTTTATTCTTTTGGGGTTGAAATTGGTCAGGTTTTCCAGATGTGGTTGCACTTGCCCAGCAGTTCAGTGGTAAGGAACAGAGGAAGATATACTTCATCAATCTCTGCATGGCTGCACTCTGGATCCCTCCCAGCATCCTTCACTGGCCAACTGTAATTATCCACAATTGGAAAATTGGTTTTGCTTAATCCTGAAAGAAGAGAACAGGGGCAGCTGTTACATAAAGAAGATTTCTCCTGGTTTCAAATCTTTTAGACAACCATTTGTCTGACAGGGTTGAGGGTCTCCTGCTTGAGCAGGGGGTTGGATTAGATGACCTCCAAGTCCTTTCCAACTCTGTTATTCTTTATTCTGTTATTCTACCTATTTTTCACGTGTACATAACTCTTTGATTCTTCGCTGGTTGGATGTGGCCAGATAGGCGTTAGGCGTTTGCCTGTTTCTATAATACATTTCCTGTAACTAAACATCCTTCCTGCTACAGTGCTATTCTGATAGATACAGTTAATGCTGATAGGCACATGGAATACTAAAAACCTATAGGAGGAGTGCACATCTTTCAGGATGAATTCTTACATGCAGTGCCCACTTAGTACATCCCAATGAAAACAACACCTAGCCATAAAAAGAACACCTGACCCATGCACAGATCATAAGGATGCTCTTTCCATAAAGAACAAAGTTATTTTTTTCCCATATCTTGTAACACACATGTTGGATTTGCCTTGTCTTTTTGTGGTTTATGCATTTTAACCGCATACCTTATTAATCTAATTGGAAGCAAAGTGGCACTACAACTACTTTTGATTGGCAAACTTCCAGTATTTCTTGGGTCCCTCGGTTTCAATCAAAGGGGTGCCGTGAGTCATCTCCAGACATTGCATAATTGTAAAGGCAGCATTCTCAAATTCATTGCAATGTGGCTAATTCAGTGCCCCTTTACACAGAGCACGTTCTGTTCTCTTCCAAATGCTACAATAGTGCATCATCTCTTTAATAGCCATATCAAATTAAATAGAAGAAAATAATTTGTACTCTGCTGAGACAAATTGAAAAATGGTAATGAAAAATAGGATATTAGATGGGATTTCTCACTGTATTTTTTTTCCCTGGGGAAATGGCATAACAGTGGGGAAAAAATCCTGCTTGTGGCTAATGCAAGAATATTTATGCTGCAGCATAAATCACAAAGGAAAAGTGTACTATTGGATCACAAGTCTTTTTGTGCCATGATATCTATATCTGATCATCATCTTTTGAATGTTGCCAAGCTAGCTATAAACACCAACCCTCTGTTTGCAACTTAGAGGGAGACTAGATTATGCCAAAATGTTTATTCTCTGGCTTGTCGGTATAATTTTTCTCATCAGCCCTCTTAGTAAAGACTTGTCCATCTGCCACACCATCATAATTCATTATGTTTTTTTAACAGATTCACAGAGAATCATTAGATTGCTGCAAAAAAAGGAAAAACATGAACATACCAATAATAGAGTAGAAAAAAGAATTGTTGAAGTCATTTTTGTGGCAGGCAGAATGACCAGTCTATGGCAGCTGAGCCAGGAAAGGCACAGTGATATGGCTACATATCCTCAGAATTAAACTCTATAGGCACCTAATTCAGAATGCCATGATTGGAGGGAAGGGGGGGTTGACAAGAGTCAGCAAGGCTGGGCCTGATTTTGAAACCTCTTTAAGCTCTTGTTTTCACTTTCATTTTGGATAACATGAAAACATTTATCTTTTAATACAATTGTACCAAATTGGGGTATGTTGCCTGTTGTACTGTAAGTAATGGCCACATTCCCATTCCTACGTATTTTGAAGTAAGCCCAGATTTAGTCCTGGGAAGTGAGGGAGAGGATTGTGCTGTCTGTGTTGAAGATCTCAGGGGGTGATGGATGCATTTTTCTTTACCGTTGAGAAAATACACGGGCACAATTATAAAATGGCTGCTATGGAGTCTCTCCACAACAGGGCAGTGTTATTTCACAGAAAGGCAAATAGAATGGAAAGACCACATTACAAAGATTTGAGAATAAAACTGAGATAATGGAAGTTGTTGCTCTGAGCTCATGTTTTCTGCTGCAGCAAATCACTTCACCAAAAGAACAAACAGGTTCAGCCTTCTTTTGCCAATGTCATTCAGTTATTTGGTTAAATATATTTACCTCAGGTGTAGGATGAAGGTGAAGGTTAGTTCTCTGAGCTTGTGGCTTGGTTTCCGAACATTTCGTTACCAGGCTAGGTAACATCTTCAGTGGCATTTAGGGGATGTCTGTGTCAGTGCTCCTCTTCCACACATCCGACTGCCACACAAAAACTAACCCTCTCATACACAAAAGGAATGTCGGGAATGACAGCCAAAATTCTCCAACCCCTAGGAATAGCGATAGCCTACAAACCCAGAGCCACACTCTGTCAGGAATTATCCAGAACCAAAGACAAGACATAGAAGGATGAAACAAACAATGTAATCTATAAAATCAACTGTAACAATTGCAACCACTTCTATGTGGGACAAACATCACGTCAGTTAAAAACCGGGATCCACAAACACTGGCTAG
Source organism: Protobothrops mucrosquamatus (assembly GCF_001527695.2). Lineage (NCBI taxonomy): Eukaryota > Metazoa > Chordata > Lepidosauria > Squamata > Viperidae > Protobothrops > Protobothrops mucrosquamatus. The sequence continues at coordinate 53,024 of NW_015386845.1, read as the reverse complement.
CAGTCAAATGCCACGATCCCAAATCCTTAATCTCTACTCACACCGACACCAAACAACACCAGTTCAATTGGAGCAACACTAAAATCATTGGCCACGCTACCACTGGCCACGCTCATGAATTCATCAAAGCCTGGCACTCCACAAGCAATTCCATCAACAGACACATTGACCTACAACCAGCCTACAAACCCCTCAGGTTCCAAATCAACTGCACCGCCAACCAGAGACAGCACCAACCCCAAACCAAACCATGCAAGCCTCCTCTCCTTCCCAGCATTCACCTCCCAATGACCTGATGTAATCTCCCCATCACAAGACCCATCACTACCTCTCACTGATGACTCACACCTGACCCATCATAAGACCCTCATTTGACACACCCACACCTGAAGCCCTTATAAACAGAAGAGCACTGACACAGACATCCCTTAAATTCCACTGAAGATGTTACCTAACCTGGTAATGAAATGTTTGGAAACCAACCTTCTCCCTCATATTTACCTCACTTTACAGTTTAACAATAACTCTAAAGGCTTCAAATTCACTCCCAAATAACCACCAAGGTCTACGTTCCCCACAGAACAAACCCAAAATAAATACATTCTCTCTCTTTCTGGAGCACACCACAAACATACTTTTCTTTTCCTATTATTTTTCAGTTCAGTACATATGTTGCTATCCATTCCTACCAGCCTTTCTGTAACCACTGTGGAAAAAGGAAATTAAATTGGCAGGGTAACACAGAAGGCAGAGAAAGAAGAGTTGTTACCAAGGCAATGTTCAGATAAGAGGGGCATGAACCCGATCAAGAAAGTTACTTGAGAAAACACCTCAAAAAAGCCCCTCCCTGGTTCACATGAAGATCAAGGGAGAGAGGAGTAAGGGCATTCATACTTGCAAGATTTTGTTGCTATATTTTCTGTATTAAAAGTAGTGGTCATGGATCCCATTCTTAGCCTGGTCTACCTTGTTGGGCTAATAGGAACTGCAAGGTAGATACTTTTTTCTGTAGCCACCCAAGATAATGTTGAAAAGTTTCTTTAGCAGATTTGCAGATTTGAAAACAAGATTGCTGCTATTTGGCCAGTCCAAACATCTCTTCTAGGAAAAAAAAGGCAATGAATTTATTTCTTTAAAAAATCATTTTCATAATTCCATTTTCAGATGATGGATTGTTTTAATGGTGCCAAAGGGGGGTAGGGCTTGTTTGTTTATTCATTTGTTTTTTTTAATCTCTCAGCATGATAACTCTATTAGTCTTCTGAGTGAAACAAAAATCTGAAGTCTTTGATTAAAGAAATGTTACAGCACTTATAGGCAGAAGATGAACGCTATTACTCAATTATATATTTCAATGTATGGAAGAAAATTTGTTTGAAGACTGTGAATTTGGTCAGTACCACAACATTAAGAGAGAAGTACAAAAGAAGGATCAAACATGTTTATGTTTATAATGATTTCTGTGATATGTAATGAAGGAAATTTTCCAATCTTCTTGCTCTCCTTTGATTTCCTTTTGACTGGCTAGGAATACAGGTAGATAAATTGCTTGTTGAAATCATTAATCTCCCCTCAGTCTTTATAATTGAAAAATCCATTCAGATGAGGATACATACTATTGCAGTGTTTCTCATCCTTGGCCACTTGAAGACGTCTGGACTTCAACTCCCAGAATTCCCCAACCAGCAGGGCTGGCTGGGGAATTCTGGGAGTTGAAATCCAGACATCTTCAAGTAGTCAAGGTTGAGAAATACTGCATTACTGGATGTTCAACTGCTCTTTATAGATGTTTTATCATTCCTGGAACATGCCTGGAAAAAAAGACTAGAGATATTTTGCTTCATTCTTAAGCCCCATTTGAAATTTTGCAAAGGTCCAAACCTAGATGAAATGTAATATCAAGACAAGCCCTTTGATTAGAAACGGAATTCCTCCACCCTCTCAGACATGGTATAAACATTCCTGCCCTCACTTTGGCTGAAATCACAAGGAGTCCTCGAAATTGCACCACAATTTCTGTTGATAAGCAAGGCAGTTGTTAAGTCCATAGACCAGGGGTTGGGGACCCCTAATGTAAGGTGTCCAGTCCAAATGGGCTCCATGCGTACAGTGGTGCTGGACTGACTCATCAAAATTCTTACTGATTTGCCTTATTTGTGTGGCAAGTGTTGCCATGAAGCTTGTGCAGATTAATGATTTTGACACAATAATAATTGAGTACTAATAACACATTACTTTCTCACACTAATTCATTTCAAATTCAACAAAGTTCAGTTACCATTAAGGTAAACCCACTAGTTTAAAAAAAAATGTTGCAGGGGGAAAAAAGCCTCTCAGTGTGCCCAATTTGAAAACATGCAAAATGAATCAACTTTGTATTTTGGAAATATAGAAACTTCAAAATATTTCCTCTACATCTTCTCAGGTGATTTTTGCATAGCTCATAACACAGCGTGCAGTTTCAAATCGGAGGGAAATTCTGTTGATGGGTTTGGATCTATCACACAGGGTTTGCGTGAACGATGGATGGACACAGTGAATACAAACAACCCCTCAACCAATCAATCAAAAGGCCCAATCAGAAAACAGATCTATTCAAAGATGATGAATTTTGCAAACTGGCAGAAGTAGGAAGGTGAGAGTAGAACAGAGCATAAGGATATATCTACATTTTCCTATGGGGAACAATTCCAAGATTTAAATAAAATTCCTGCCTCCAAAAATACTACATACAGCAAAGGAAAGCAGTTCTGTTAGAGCAGTTTTAATGCTGCATATAAAAGGCTATGTAAAATTCCTATTGAACAGCTTCTCAGGGTAAAATCCCTAATAAAGGCACTCAGATTACTACATAGAAAGGCAAAGGGTTGCTAAGTCCTAAAGGTAAAATATTGTAATTTTTATACCGAAACATTAATCTCTAAGACAAGCAGAAAGCAGGAAGATCAGAGATGTATCTTAGCTGAGTTTGAGAATGTATGCATATTCACGAGTGTTTTCTATGCTGAAAATTGGCCCTCTCTGGATATGTAAAGATACTCTGCAGAAACATTGTCAATTCAAAATAAAAATTACCTTCATTTTCAAATTATCTAGTAACTCACAGACCTCAGGAAAAGCTGACTTAAGGAAAAACTATGCAGCAATTTAAGTGAAACATAAAAACAGAACTGGATAGATAAAAAGATATCCTGGCATGTAGGAGAACTTCCTTTAGCACTCAAGCTGATTAATAACCAATAAACTATGTCATAAAACTATGTTATGTTCAGAATTTGTCTTGAGATTTCAAGGTGGAAAATGAATCTGAAACGATACCTGAAGCTAAGCAAAAATGTAGGAAAAGTGCCATTTAAAAAACACTAAAAGCTACCCTTTCATTGGTGCCTTTAATAATTGGCTTAAACATTTTCAAAGCTATGCAAAGTGCAAGTAATGAATATATAATTATTTTCAGAATTGATTAAATGCATTAACAAGATAAAGAAAAGCACTTTATTAACTGCAAAGGTACAGATACTTTTGTTATTCTTTGTCTGTGTTGAATCCTCAGATTTGTTTAGAAAGGAATTTGCCAAAAAAATAGCTATCTCCAAAGAGAGTCCGTAGGTGAGAATAGAGTTATAGCTATTGTAAGAAAACAACCAATTTCCCATTTGCCTGTACAATATTTTTCATATGTAATAATTAACTCTTTTATCACTACAGTTATTCATATTCATTTTCATCTTCACACCCTCTGAAGCAGCAATAATTTATCTTAATTCTTTAAGGAATTATTGATGGAGTACAGTTTTGCTAAGCACAAATCTTAAGCAAAGAGCTATTTACAAGGCCACCATTAAATTATCATATGCACAATGCAGCACATGTTTACTTCTTTGGCACTGTTTTAAGATGCTGGGCTTAACCTTCAAAGTCCTCCAGAGATCAGTGCCAGATTATCTGAGATATTGCCTCATCCATCACGTGCTTATCCAACCATTGGGATCTCAGGAAATGGGAAGATTTTGAGAAGATGTTCCTGCTCTCAAAAGTTTGGCTGTCTGATTCATAGAAGGCCCTCCCACATGTCACTCCTAAACTATGGGTTAGATTTCTCAACAGTTGCATTCAGTGGCTTCAGAAGAGCAAAAGGTCCCATCTCTTTCACTTGCCTTCTGTAATCAGGAGGACTCGACCTCAGTAGAGGTCCTGCTGACAAGAAAAGTCCTACCATATCCAGGATCAAAGCCAGTGCTATTCCAATTTAAGCTCCAAAATATTGTTTTGGTGCTACATATAGTTGTTGCACTTGGTACCATTCATTTGTGCCAGCCTGGCATGGGAATAGAAAAATTTGCTAGTATGATCATCTGAGGACAGGCACACAATATCAATAACTTCACCAAAGTGAAAAAGAGCAACCAAAACTTTATGGTCTGCCTTGGTCAGATAACTCCTGACCCAATTTAAGATTGCTCTGTAATATGCAATGACTTCCCAAAAGTACTTATAGAACTGCAACTTATAGGTATAAGCTGGGACCAGGGCTGTGGGAGATGTTTTTTTTTTTGTCACAGTTGACAAACTCTGCTTTTAAACACACACACACACACACACACACACACACACAAGTTTTAAACCTTTGCAGTTTGAATCTGTGTTTCAAGATAAACTCAGCAACTGAAATCAAGGCTTCAAGATAACACTTTCAAAGTGTTACCCTAAAAAAGCAAAATATTCCTTCTTGGCCAAAATGCTGCTGTAGGTTTTTATCTTTTCCATTGTTACTGCCTTTTCATCCTCTTTTAGCGTCTTGGTTGGAATATTGCTTGCTTTAGGTAACTGGCCTTGGACTGATGTTAGTCATTTCCATATAGAGAGGTCTGCCATTTCTTTCCTTTCTTCTGGTGGCTGTGAACACCGGCAAGAGATTAAATGAAACTTCAATTACTTGCTTTTGAGTGCTATATTCTTTTGAAGAACTTATGTTTTTAATGATGTCAGCACTTGCCTTCCTGGATTTCTATAGATGTCAATAAAAACATTTAATTGGATTGTTTTATGTCACTTGACTGACAGCATAGTAATCATGGCAAATAAATTAAAACCCTTCTGAAGTTAAACTTATACATTTATTTGGCTACACGAGCATCTACTACACCTATTCAGGATTGCCATGAAATCCTCAAGTATAGAATCATACATCTGATCCAGCATTTTATGCTAAAGAAAAGATAAAAAATAATGTCACACAGAATAATAATCACTGGAGGTTGAAACTAATAAAAATTGAGATATGAATTTGATCCTATAACACGTTTTGAGCCATCACAAATTCTTGATAGCAATTTCTACTCAAGACATAAATTTGATTAGATACCAGCTGTCAAAGAACAACTGCTAGGATCATAGGAAAGTATCTTTCACTGAGTGTCTTTCTTGGTAGATTTATCTAGTTTTGTAAGTCTTTGAGGAAACAGAAATGAGTTAATAGCCTTATGAACACCAGTTTTGCCTGAAATAATACACATATTTTTTATTTTGCAAAGAACTTTTTGTGAAATGCCGTTAACAGATCCCACAGTCTTCACACTAAGAATAATTAAATCAGTGAGCCACACATCCATCTTCTTAGAACTGAGATAGTGCTTAGGCTTTATTACATGTAGCAGTATCTATCCATCATTTAAAAGCCAAGAAGCGTCAGGTCTAGTCAGTGCTCCAATAGGAGACTATCACGTAATCCCAGAGCTTTAGGAAAAGGTATACTATAGTAAACCACTTCCACATCATTGCCAAGAAAACAATATGGACAAATCCATGTAATCACCAGGAATGGAGCTTGACTTTGCATTATTCTCTTATTGTTTAAAGTGTCCTAGGCAATTGAAAGACAAAGATGTGCATTTGGGGGAATGCAAATTATATTTCAAGAAAATGTAATACACAGATCAGCAATTTTTCTCCGTTCCCTAGCAGGTAATACACACTCTTGTGGAAAGAAAGAAAGAAAGAAAGAAAGAAAGAAAGAAAGGAAGGAAGGAAGGAAGGAAGGAAGGAAGGAAGGAAGGAAGGAAGGAAGGAAGGAAGGAAGGAAGGAAGGAAGGAAAGAAAGAAAGAAAGGAAGGAAGGAAGAAAGAAAGAAAGACTCAGATTTTTGTTATCTGACTTTTGTCTTCTTCATGTTCCTCAAGGTTATTCTCACAGTCCCTTACACTGTCCAACCTGATCGGATGGGCAGATATCCTTAGGGAGAGATGATCCTGCAATCTTTAAGGTCAGCTTTCTTTCATCCATGTTTCAGACTGGAATGCATATGGTATTTTTTCCTTTTGGAAACTTTTTGTCATCTATTACCACAGCAGAAGAAACCTCCAGTTTCTTTGTGAAGACCTTGTGACTGGCCAGTGGCATCTTGTGGTCCGACTGGAGCACTGCATGAGATGTTTTTCCCAACTCAGTTCAAATAAGATGTTTTTGTTTTGAAGCAGCTTTGCATTTTTCTCACCCAACAGGAAATATGTGCACATTGATATTTGAAGTAAACATTATTACATTTTATCTTCCTCTTTTAATACAGATTGAGTCTCATTATCTCTGGTGAGATCGGTCTACTTCAGGGGTGTCAAATTCGCAACGTCACGTGACGTGTCGCGACGTATCGCAACTTTTTCTCTATTGCTGGCAATGGGGTGGGCGCGGTTTCGGCATGACGCATCCGGCCTGCATGCTGGCAGTTTGACACCCCTGGTCTACATCCTGGAGAAGGAAAGAAAGGGATGAAATCTCTAGTTTCATGCACTTCTATGCTATTTAGACAGGATGTTGCATTCTTTCATTTTTACCTTCTAATCCCCAAAATGGCAACACAGGTTGCAAGCATCTTATCTTTTGCATACAAAGGGGGCTGGGAAAGGACATGGGGGAAGTGTCCTGGGAAGATAGGTGGTGGCAACAGGAACTGACAAGTCACTATCCCAAAGCAGGAAACAGGGCCCAAGAATGTAGACCCAGACTGATTCTGGAAGAGAACATTTGAAACTGCCAACCTTCATAACCTCCCCAAATTAAAGGAATTATGCCTCTGCAAATTACCTTTTTTCCTACTGTGGATGGTAATTCACAGCAGTGATTTTAAAATAATTATTGGTTCCTATGTTCAGTTAAAGTTCAAAATGGTCTTTTACCAAATTTGGGAAGAAAGGGTAATATATGCTTCATTTGTTGTGACCTTTTAAATATTTTGTGAAGAATATAAAAGCCCTGATGAAATCAAGAGCTGATTGTTATCCAATAATTTCATACCCTTGCTTTGAGTATTTCTATTGACCTTCAGACATCGTTTATTGCATTATAGCCATAAGTTTGTTTGACTATCTCCACTTCCTCTAATTACCTGGATTATTCCATTCAGTTCCCTAAAGGCAACTATAATGCTGAAGTTTGAGCTTTTAAATACTAATTAAAAAATCATTAGCCTGTGAATTAATTTCCACAGTTTAGTATTTTTCTATTCCTCCAGATAGCTATGAAACCTTGGTAAGCAATCTAGTTGTTGCCATGCTATAACCCAGAACCCCTTTAATTATAGTTAAAACAGTCCCTTATCAGTGGAAAGTGTCATGAAACATACTCCTTTGCTCCCTGTATAGAACCCTATACAGACTAATCTTCTCTGTGTCCTCAAATTACTATCCAAGAATTCAAGCAGCTTTTACTTGATCCGTTTTTATAATAATAATCTAACCTCAGAAGACTGGGTTAACAGTTGCTCCCAGGTACCCAACTCAGGGCAATGAAGATCAAATGCCTTCTACATCTTGCATTTCCTAGGCGGCACATAGAAGAAGAAGAGGCTGACCTGGTAGATGGGGTTAAACGTGTCATCAGTTTAGAATCATTGCATTGTCACAAAAGACCTAAGTCCAGCCCCTATGAATTCCATTGACCCTTATCTAGCATCAATTTAGCTTTAACCATTAGTTGACTAGATTCTTGTATTAGGAGTAGCAATAATAAACTCTTCTGTGGTTTGAACTCAAACCAGAGTTCAAGAGCTACGGTGGCACAGTGGTTAGAATGCAATATTGCAAAATAATTCTGCCCACAGCCAGGAATTCAATCCTGACTGACTCAAGGTTAACTCAGCCTTCCATCCTTCTGAGATCGGTAAAATGAGGATCCAGATTATTGGGGGCACTTATGCTGACTCTGTAAATCACTTAGAGAGTGCTATAAAGCACTGTGAAATAGTTTATGTCTAAGTGCTATTGCTATTGCTATTGAACTCAACAAATGCTCCTAGTTATTTGCACCTGACACAGCCTAGCACTGTGGTGGCGAACCTATGGCATGTGTGCCACAGGTGGCATGCAGAGCCCTCTCTGTGGGCACACGCGTGCCATCACCCTAGTCCAAGACCTTCAGCTGGGTTTTATAAAACCTTTTCACTTTAGGCCTCTGCCGCCATGGGCAAAAAAAAAAAAGTTCAATCCAACAATCAATTTCAACTTCTCACGGGAAAAAAGAGATCTCACAAAGTTGGAACTGATTGATTGAACTTTTTAGTCCCACCCAGTCTGCCGTTATCACTGAAGCCATGCCCACCCAATGGACCACGCCCACCCGGCACCCAACGATACATAAGTGGGTTTTGGGTGCAGTTTGGGCACTCAGTCTCTAAAAGGTTCGCCATCACTGGCCTAGCATATTGGTTTTATATCCTACCTAGCATATCCAGGTTCGCAGTAGAGACATTGCAACAAACATTTTTAAGGAAAACATTAAACCTGATGCTAAGCAGCAACAAATAGAAAAATGTAATTTTAAGCTTGAATCAACTCCAAGTGTCTTTTCAACTACACACTTCATTGGACAGCTTTGAGTTAATTGGTCCAAAGCAACTTCCTTCACAGATTTACTGTGAAAATAAATCAGGGGAGTTCTCAGCATAATCTTGCTTTCAGATAAATACATGTAATGGAAATATAATCTCAACTGATCACACCCAGATCTCATGTGCAACTATTCCGATAAAAACATCTGTTTCAACTTATCCTATACTTCTATATTGCTTTTGGACCATTCTTTTCAGCAACAAAATTTAAACAGGTACATCTCACTTTCATAGGTAGCCAGAAAAATGCATTATGCAGATTTATCCAATGCACTCCTTCCAGGAGCATATATTAATGAATATTTGTGGTTTCCAAAATTTTTGATGCAATTTGCTCCTCAGGAAAGAAAGTTGAAAAAGCACACAGAATTGCATATGTCCATAAAATGTACACCGAGATGCATATGTTTTGCATGCAAACTTTAAAGCCCATCACCATGAATACGCAGAATCAAGAAGAAATGGATTTGAGATTAGGAACTGTACAATATTAAAAATGAGAAACTGTACAACATAAACATTATGGATTTGACCATCCGGAACTCATTATTTCTAACTGGTTTCAGCAGGGTCTAACTGCTCCGGCAAATTTTGCCTTGTTCCATGAAAAAAAAAAAGAGTTTTCTGCTTTTCCAGACTCTACTTCAGAATATGCAGTTGGGAATCTGAAGATCGACACCTTTGTTCAATCCACATAACTATTTAGAAGCCATGTTATGACTGCAGAAAGAATCATACAGTCACATAGCTAGAAAGGATCGTTTAGAGCAGCCATTGAGCCCAACCCATTGCTGAGTTTTCCATGACAGAGAGGCTCTGAAAATGCCCAATCAAAACTTCATTGTTTGTCTTTAGAAAGGAGGAGAATGAAAACGTTCAAATTATGTACATCTGAATTAAAAAAAAATCAAGCTGTTATCAATTTTGACAAACAGATGACAGTCAGTATGCTGCTCACCCCCACCTCTTGTGAGGCAATTCTGAAGTGGCCTTTGATGCATTCTTTTAATAGATGTAGTTGATTGTTGACTGTCTTTTATAATCTTTCTTGGTGAAGTAAAATCGTAATTTTGCTTCCCACACACAGCTGTTATTAATGCTCACAAGCTTCTTCCTGAATACTAAAAGACAGCATAGATGGCTTTTCCTCCATTTGCTACAAGTTGCAAATTATCTGAAAATAAAACTTGGGTTCTACTAATATAAGTATACTGTAATGGTGTGGTACTCTCTCTATAGTCAACAATGCAATTCTACTTTTTGATTTGATATTATTGGAGTTGGGACAAAAGTTTCAGTTAGTGAAATACCAGTAGTTCTTGACTTACAATCACAATTGAGCCCATAATTTCTATGATTAAGTGAGACATTTCTTGTGAGTTTTTCCCCATTTCATGACCTTTCCTGCCACAGTTGTTAAGTGAATCACTGCAGTCATTAAGTTGGTAACATGATTGTCAAGAGAATCTTGCTTTCACATTGACTTTGCTTGTCTGAAGGTCACAAAAGGTGATCACATGACCACGGGACACTGTTACTGTCATAAATATGAGTCAGTTGCCAAGTGTCTGAATTTTGATTATTTGATACTGCAAAGGTCATAAGTGTGAAAAATGGTCATAAGTCACGTTTTTCAGTGCCATTGTAACTTTGAAAAGTCACTAAATGAACTTTTGTAAGTCGAGGACTATCTGCATTCCAGTTATTCAGACACACACACAAACACACACATGAGAGGAACTGGTCAATAGGTAAAATTATGTAATAAACAAAAGATTGCCAGTGGTGATATTCATAAATGGGAGTCTCTGACAATATTGACAATGTAATGCTTTTGTGACTTTAAAGACCCAGACAACAGGTAACATAATTGTTTAGGCCATAATGTAAGTCATTCTTCTGGCATAAACATCCAGCTACAACAACATTATGCACTTTCTTAATGGAGGTGCTTAGATAAACCTTTTAAATATGTTTGTTTCCACGTTCATAACACCTTTCTGCCTCATTTACGTTCATTAATTTTAAAACAACAGAAAGGGCTCTGAGATTACAATGTCAGGGTGACATCCTGCTATAAAAGGCAGTATCTATCACAGGTTTCCTGCTAGGTATAAAAGCTATAAATAGAACACATACTTCTTCAAGCTCAAGGTCAGCATCTTAGTTCAGTAGCTGACATCTCTATCTTAAGTTTAATCTCGTTTCAGGTAATAGGCTAAGGAGAAATTTTATATCTCAAACCTTAATAGAGGGAGGGATTCATGTCCCATAACCCTTAAGAAGTTTTTTTGTGCATTCCAAGTATTTCATTAATTTCTCCTTGTTAATATGTAAAAAGTGGGAATTAGGCAGCAAGCAGTCTTATCATCTGCATTTAGTTAAATTTGAGTTACATGTAGCAATAATGTTTGTAAGATGTCCAGAGTCTCCTCCAGATGAGATGAGTGGCACATAAACCTAATAAATAAATAAATACATTCAAATAAATCCATGCCCATTTCTTGTCCCATCTGCTTCTGGCCTGCAACTCAAAGGCCCAACCCAGCCTTTGATTCAAGAAAAGGACCACAGAGAGGGCGTCTCAGTCAAGCAAATCACCAGAAGACTAATGATGGGAGGCAATTTTATACTTTAAGACAGGGGTGGGGAACTATGGCCCGTTTATGATTTGTGGACTCCCAGAATGGCTGGCTCAAGAATTCTGGGTGTTGAAGTCCACAAGTTATAAAGGGGCCATAGTTACCAATCTCTACTTTAAGACATTTCCCCATAGGTCAAGGCTATGAGAGAGGCTGCTCCAGGGGCCCCAGGTCTTTGATCCTCCTCTCTCTCTAATCTTATTCTTTGCTTGCAAAGTAAAACAGACACGAGAAATAGACCTCACCCAAAGAAAACTGGAGTCCGTCCACTTTTCTTTTCAAGGCAATCCTGCACAGAGACACCCATGGTGAGAGGCCCTGCATTTATACGTACCCCAAATCTAAATTTCAACATATCCCAGGCTGATTCTGTCCTCTGACTCAGTTTTATGTTAAATAAGTACCAACATAAATAGGATCAAGAAGCCTCAAGGCATTTACCTGTCATTTGAATTGCCTGGAGTTTCCCTATCAGCAACCGAAGGTTTCCAGATTAAATTCCTCTGGCCTAAAAGTGTCTGGGTGGCCCACTTGCAAACTGATTCATTGAATCATTCTTAGGATTTATACTTGCAATAGTGAAACTTAGCTAGATCACTTGTTTTTCTTTTGGTTTGGCTCTGTTAATAAATACATTCAACTAAAAATGAGACACAATGTCATTATTCTGACTAGCCTAGAAATTGGTCTTACTTGTGCATTGGGCTGCTTAGCATATAGATTAACTTGGTGTTCAGAGAGTTCACAGGAAGCTCCTTCCTTGTTGCCTCACGTGGTAAGCCTCAATTCCTGGGAGTTCAAACTAACATACATACTTTATACATAACACTAATGCAGTTCTAAGAAATTAATGCCCCGATTTAGCCCTAGAAAGGGCCTTACAGCCTGCAATATTTCACTGTGACAACTACTGCAGTACTTATATCTTATTACATAGCATG
>NW_015386845.1:8855-40160 GCF_001527695.2 Protobothrops mucrosquamatus | reverse complement strand
ATGACAAGAATATACAGGAACATATAAATATCACAAGTATGCCTTGGAAAATTAAAATAGTACTGGCAGATTTGGATTGCACAGATCAGCATGGGTTGGGATGGGATGGAATGGGACGGGACGGGATGGGACCAGACAGGATAAATTCCTATTTCCTCCTCCTCTCAATTGGTAGTAGTATTTATCCTATCAGCTCCAAAGAAAAGTGATCTCATCTTCAAAGCTTCTCTTAGGTGTAGAATGTTTTTCTGATAATTATTATTTCCCTCTCCAAGTTGCTTTTATTTTCATAAACAAGGCAGCCACCTCACAGACAGAAAATCAGGTGATTTAAGTATGTGGTTCCATTGTATTTCTAGCCAGGTTCCATCAATATGGGGCTGGAGCTGGCTTATAATTGAGCCAACATCTTCTATGAGGTGGGTAGGGACTTTTGTTTCAAAGTCTTCCCAGATTACCACAGACTTTTCAAAGATTCTCATTTAGACTTCAGGAACATGATAAAGATTGCAAAATATGCATCCACATACTTCAGGTTAATCTGCGCACTTTATAGGAGTTATAAGATTCAACTTTTTCTGCCACCGAATTTGTGTTATTCTTAGGAGACTTAATTTGAAATATTGTAAGAGCTTATAATCTTTGTTCATATATCTCTATATATCTATAGCAAGCATATATCTGTAAATCAAAATTACAGATGAAGCAGAAACTCCTCACCAATCTATTATAGTTATAGGGAGTGTTGGACATCATGTAAATGTGCATATGGCACATGATCACATATCTTCATAACATGCTAGTAATGATACCTCCATTTGGGAGAGGCTCCACATTTAAAGGCTAAATTGTTTTGCTCTCTTTTGCTTGCTGTTTTGTGCTTAGAAGGTAACTTTCAAAAATCATGTGTATCTTTGAAGAGGAGATGATTACAGTTGACACAAGTCAATATAACCTACAGAAATGCTTGCCTTCTTTGAGTCAAATAATATACCTACAGTAAAACTCAATGAATGAGGAATTGATTGCCTTTTGTCTATTCAGGTTACATGATGCTTCAGAGAAGAAAAACAGGAATGGTTTTAACAGTGCCTCAAATAATTGCACAATCTAGGAGAAATCAATTAAGGTAGCCTTCAAGACACTCAGCTGAATAATTTTCATTTTTAAGATTGCCATTTTGTGTGTTTGTGTATTGCACTGAATGAAAAAAATAATTCAAAACTTTAGCTAACATCTCTGGGTTTCAAGAAGTAATAGAAAAATATTATTCAGAATCTAAGAACTTCATAGCCTGAAACCCCACTGCAGTTAATCTGAAAAACAATTCCCAATAAAGTGTACTTTTTGAAACCAAAATCTATAAAAGATTAATAAAGATCAACACAAGTCAACATTGAAAAGTCTGGCAATCTATTTTTGGCTTTAGATATTGACATGCACTCTAAGAAAAACACGCCAAATTGCTGAATTGTCACAATTTTTTGTGCACATTTGAGACTGTTTCTTAGAGATGTCCTCCCAGTCTCTTCTCTAGTGCATATAGCAATATACCAACTGACAATATTGACCACATACCAGTTATCAAATGAATGAAGAAACATAGGATTCACAGCCACACTGGTTCCCTAAGCAGGCAGAATATGACTAAAGGTGAGCTGTCCAAAAGAAGCACAGCAAAGAGCTGCAGTCACTCAGCCCCCAAAATGCACAATTTGTGTTCATCTCAGGCCATCAGGGTTGTCTACCCATAGGCTACCCAGCTCTATGTTAGCCAATAAATAGATAGCGCTCACAGGCCAGCTGACCCAATGGTTCATGTGTGGTTTGGTCTTCACCAATGGATAAATTGGGCTGAAAGCATTCTCAGGGAGCCTACAGGAAGATTGAATTAATGGAAGTTTTCTAGTTGTCCAGACCTTTCCTTGGGCTAATGGAGCTCTGCCATCACTAACAGTTATATTTGTCAGAGACAGACTGGCCACCCCAGGGAGGAAGAGTCAAGAAAGGAATTAATCTGGAGTCTTTACATAGGTACAAGAAGGCACAAGACACACACACCCCTTGAATGCAGATGAACCTTATCTGGTCTGGCCCGGGTGCAAACTGCCTGTCTTGGAAGATTCCTGTGAAATAGGCATGAACAATAAAGTAACTAATTGAACTTTTCATTTGTGGAACTAGCTATTCACACTTGACAATATTAGGCCATTGGGATCATTCTTCTAAGCTGGTTTTTATTCTGCAGGGAGTAGTGCTGTTCTGTTTCCAGATCATTTTGTCAGAGAGAGTCTCTTCCTCCATTTTGTAAGAATCCATCTGTAAAGTTAATCTGAGTATATGTTAGAATGGGAGGCATCAAACATAATGTTGCATTTGGCCCCTCTCCTAATCCTTTAAATGGTCCTCCTTCTGGAAGAAGCTAGCTCAAGCTTAATAGCTTCATGTCTCAAGGCCCTATCGAAATGAAAATCCATACACCTTCCTGTCTCAATTATCCATTCTCTCAAGTTCCACTTTTTCTGAAAGAGCCATATTCTATGTAGGTTTTGTCCAATTTGAACCAGAGTGCTCTGAGAAGCCTGTAATTTCCTTAATTTCCATGTACGGGTAGAAGGTGAGCTTGGGTTTTCCATTTGAAACTCAGATAGCCTAATGAAATATTTGAAATCTATATGGCAATATAGATCCCTTGCTCACATCTGGGACCAAAATGACTGATTTCTGCAGCTTTGGATGTATCGTGTATGCAAAACCAAATCCTTTTTTTTTTAGGTGTGTTATCCATTGAGAGTTTAGAGATATCTAGGACCACTGACACTTCTAATTTTTTCTCCAGTTCTGATTGCAACATTTTTTCCCCCACATATAAGCTGTTTGGGCTGCTAAGGCAAAGGCAAATAGAGATAAACGAGGGGAAAGGCATTCTCTAGTCTCTGTTTAAGAGATATAGGGTCTCTCCCTCTCCCTTTCGCTTCCCCTCTCCCTCTCTGTTCAAGATGTAGTTTAGATAGGTAGCCACCTAGCCTATGCATTTCTTAATACATTTCACTTTTAGTTTAAATATAAAAAATAGTGTTGGCACTCATTATAACCGGGCAAAGCCTATTCTCGGCATCAAGGAGAGTATGTTATTAACATTTTGTTCTTTTGTTAATGGGATTTTCTGTTAACTGTGCTCAGGAGCACATCCTCTAACAAAGGCTCCTGCTGAATTCAAATTATGAAGACATACACAAATCCTTGCTCTTTCTAACCAAACTAACCTCACCAGCGAATTAAATAAGGCTCTCCTCCTCCCCACACATAAAGGTCTAATATAGAATCTTATTAAAGGAGAAATGCTATAGCAATTGCAGTGATCATGCGCAGGCCCAAGTTAACAACAGGATTTCCACTAAAAGAAATTCAAGCAAGCATTGTCAAAACCTGCAGCCTGAGAGCTGCATTTATTCTAATAATAATAATGATAAAGTTGGAAGGGACCTTGGAGGTCATCTAGTCCAACCCCCTGCTCAGGCAGGAAACCCTATACCATTTCGGACAAATGGCTGTCCAGTCTCTTCTTAAAAACTTCCAGTGTTGGAGCATTCACCGCTTCTGGAGGCAGGTTGTTCCACTGGTTAATTGTTCTAACTGTTAGGAAGTTTCTCCTTAGTTCTAGGTCAGTGGTGGCGAACCTATGGCACGGGTGCCAGAGGCGGCACTCAGAGCCCTCTCTGTGGGCATGCGTGTTGTCGCCCCAGTCCTAGGCCTTCAGCTGGGTTTTATAAAACCTTTTTGTTTTAGGCCTCTGCCACCATGTGCAAAAAAAAAAAAAGGTTCAATCAGTCAATTTCAACTTCTCGCGGGAAAAAAAAGATCTTGCAAAGTTGGAATTGATTGATTGAACTTTTTAGTCCCACCCAGTCTGCCGTTACCACTGCAGCCACGCCCACCCAATGAGCCACGGTCACCCAATTGGCCACGCCCAGCCAATGGGCCACACCCACCGGGCACTCGACGATGCATAAGTGGGTTTTGGGTTGCAGTTTGGGCACTCAGTCTCTTAGAGGTTCGCCATCACTGTTCTAGGTTGCTTCTCTCTTTGGTTAGTTTCCACCCGTTGGTTCTTGTCCTGCCTTCAGGCGCTTTGGAAAATAGCTTGACTCCCTCTTCTTTGTGGCAGCCCCTGAGATATTGGAACACTGCTATCATGTCCCCTCTCGTCCTTCTCTTCGTTAAACTAGACATACCCAATTCCAGCAACCGTTCCTTATATGTTTTAGCCTCCAGTCCCCTAATCATCTTTGTTTTATGGTTCATTTGAGGTGGATAGGGGGATAATGTCTTTGTTGGGCCATGAAATAATGGACAAATGTTCCAAGTCCCGCTCAGAATTATTAGGTTGGATGTTAAATAACACAGAGGAAAGCGGGAAAGAGAACTTGATGTGCAAGCACAAACATGCTAACATACAAGTGGAAGGAAGGAAGGAAGGAAGGAAGGAAGGAAGGAAGGAAGGAAGGAAGGAAGGAAGGAAGGAAGGAAGGAAGGAAGGAAGGAAGGAAGGAAGGAAGAGTGAGGAGGGAGGGACTACAACAAGTTGCAGACTGGACTCATCCACTGGATTAAGTCATAATATGATGCACTAGGTTTTGGCTTAGTGCAATGTGACAAACCAGACCCTCAGATTTATAAACCCTGTTTATGGCTTAGCATTATTTATATATGACCCTGGCCAATATAACTTGTTCAATAAACCATAGCCTAAATCTATATAAGCTGATGAAGACATATAGGAAAAAATTGTGTGCCTATGTTTTGTTATTTTTATTAGAGTACTAAGTATTTTGCAAATTTTAGATTTCAGCTAGGGTGCCTTGGGTAAAGAAGTACACAATAGCTGATATTATTTTAAAATATATAACTCCGATAGTTACTTTGAATCTCAAGAGAAACAAGTGCTTCCTTATTAGATACAATGAATTTATTTTTTTAAAAAAAAGCAGTAAAATTAGAAAATTCAAATTAATGTAGGTTGGTATTTATAGATGCACAAATGAATATATGCATTGGGTTTATATTCGGCCTCCTCATCAAGGAATAACACTTAAAGTTGGCTAAAAATACTTAAAGTAAAATAAAAACAAAACCATCAAAAACACTATTAAAACATGATTTAATTTTTTCAGGGAAGTCAAACATGATATTTTTTCTCAGCAGTTGGTGGGAATGAAACTGAAAAAAAGAGGGGAAAAACAAGGAATTTGTCCAACTTCAGGTGTAGAAAACATATTTTTCTATAATAATAGGTTGTTAGTACATGACCCATGACGACATCATTCCAGAGATATTTCTTCACTTACATAGAGAAACAGAATGACCATGGTCAAGCAAAAAAAAAAAAACAGTGGGAGCTTCCTCATTGACTTTGCTTTTGGGAAGCTGGCAGTCATGTGCAGTACAGTGCTGTAGTGATCAAAAGTTGAATGCAACTGATCTGAACATCCTTGAAATTTCAATTCCACTGGAATAACAGATCCCAAATTTTGCACACACTCTTTAAGTTAGCGCAGGGATCTCCAACCTTGGCAACTTTAAGACTTGTGGACTTCAACTCCCAGAATTCCTCAGCCCAGCTTTGCTGGCTTTGCTGGCTGAGGAATTCTGGGTGTTGAAGTCCACAAGTCTTAAAGTTGCCAAGGTTGGAGAGCCCTGAGTTAGCGCATTTGAGGTATCATGATTCAAAAATGGTTGCACGATGATGCACCATTTTGGCTAGCTAAAGTTTACAAACAGACAAGGTTGCTCAGTGATTAAATGACAGTATTCTCCAATTGCCAAGAGCTTTCCTCGTTTTTGTATCTGTATATTTGAAATGCATTATAATGCTTATCATACAAATATAGTAATTAATATACCACATAATATACAATATACCACATGGTAACGTTGCTTCGATTCAGAGTAAGTTATTGCATCTAATCTTCAGTTTTTCATATTCATGAAAGGATGGTCTCCACTTAACAAACTGCAGTAATTCATATGCAGCCTGTTGTGTTTTTTTTTTGGGGGGGGGGAAATCTTTCCTCCATCTCTTTTGACAACAGAAATTTATCTTAAGTATTTTAAATGCTTCAGACTCTCCATGACAAATACGGCTTGCATTAAGCAGAATCTACAATGGAACTTCATTTGTTTCTGAGGTACTACTCTGCCCATAGTTTTCCAGTTGAGAGCATATTAAGGAATGCAGTGCAGTTTCGGCTATTTTTTATGTCGTAATCTAGTACCATTCACCAAAGCTCATTGCTGTAATTGAGAAATGGGTGTATGCATGTGTGCACACACGTACACATGTCATGCACACACACACACACACACACACACACACACACACACATACATATATTGTCAAGGAATGCAGCCAATTAGTGCAGTTTTGGTTTCTTCTCCATTGACGCTGTCATTTCAGCTCACTTTTTCAAAATAAAGTCAAATAATTGCATGCATATTTCTACATCTATGTAGGCCAACGATTGGATATTTATTCACAGCTGTATCATTGTGTAGGTGCACAATAAAAAATAGCTTCAGGGAAAAGCAATCATAGACTTACAAGAAAACAAAACATACCAGAGACCAGAAACAGGCAAAAAGTAATTTGCTCTTCATACTTATTGCGGTAGGATTGCCACGTGTATAAATCTATTTCAATTTACATTTAAAATGAGCAACAGATGTAGTTCCAACAG
Source organism: Protobothrops mucrosquamatus (assembly GCF_001527695.2). Classification (NCBI taxonomy): domain Eukaryota; kingdom Metazoa; phylum Chordata; class Lepidosauria; order Squamata; family Viperidae; genus Protobothrops; species Protobothrops mucrosquamatus. The sequence continues at coordinate 33,423 of NW_015386845.1, read as the reverse complement.
CAGTGATTTTAATTTCCAGTCTAACAGGGAAAGCTGTAGGATAGATCCGCAGATACATGTTTTATTTTTTTTTAATAATACCATGTGATAATCAATCAGTGAACAGTTTTAAATAAAAAAGTATATTCTACTGTATTCAGCTGTCATATTATTTTATATCCTGTTTTCATTTCTACAAGAAGCCCATTATGTTATATTTGTGATAACAGGCCTTTGGTCATTTCAGCTTTAACCCTTGTATGTACAAAATAAATAGAGGTAGAAAGGAGGACACCAAGTGATCCTTCCTACAGTTTGCACCACAAAGGAAAACAATTTTATGGATGAGGATTGATGCAGCCAACTGTTCTTGCTACAGGCAGTCCTTGATTTATGACAGCAATTTGTAGGCCATCCAGAATCACTTGACAGTGAGATGGGCAGCATCTAAATTTAATAAATAAATCGATTGGGACCAGAATTGCTGTTTTTAAGCAATGTGGTTGTAAAGTGCAACATTATGTGAGGGTGCCATTGTTAAGTGAAAACCACACGGGTCATTAAGTGAGAACGACTTCCTCAGGGCCACAACTTCCAACTTCCTGGTGGCTTCCCCATTGTCTTTGCTCGTCAGAAGCCAGCAGGGAACATTGAAAACTGGGTTCACATGACCGCAGCTCGCTATGACATTGCAATCATTAGTTGTCTGCAGAGCCCCTGGATCGCAATCACATGACTTCAGGGACACTACAATGACCAGAACTCCAAGGACTGGTCTTAAATCCTCCTTGTTCAGTGACATTGCAAGTTCAAACAATCGATGAATGAATGGTCATAAGCCGAGGACTTCCTGTACTATGGTGGTGGCAGCAGCAGCAGCAGTATTCTGTCCTCCTGTATGTCAGGAGGCACACTCACTGCCTAGACAATTTTGCAAGGCTTGCTGACAGAAACCACAGTTTCTCAAACTTGTCCTACTTTTCCTTCACTCTTGGGCAACTTCACAGTTCCAGAGCACAGGAGGACTCTGAGCACCATTGGCCTCCTCATCTTTGCTGGGACAGGCAGAGGGAAGCCAGGCAAATGGTGCTTCCTGTTACCCCCTTTCTTGGCAGTGCTCCTGGTTACCCACCACTTCCTCCAGAGCAGAGAGACTGGAGCCTCCCAAACCAGTGCTGGGCACATGTGCCCCAAAGAAGCTTGTTCCAGTTTCCCAGGCTGGCTATTCACCACAAACCGAATAAGAGCCCTGGTGACGCAGTGGTTAGAATGCAGTACTGCAGGCTACTTCTGCTGATTGCCGGCTGCCTGCAGTTTGGCAGTTCGATTCTCACAGGCTCAAGGTTGACTCAGCCTTCCATCCTTCCAAGTTCGGTAAAACGAGGACCCAGATTTTTTGAGGCAATATGCTGACTCTCCAAATCACTTCGAGAGGGCTGCAAAGCAGCATGAAGCAATATATAAGTCTAAGTGCTATTGCTATTGCTAATAAGGTAGGTCAGGCTTAGGCCTAAATTGTAAACTTAATTCAAAGCCCCAAGTCTCCATGCCAGCATCATTTTTAGTCTCTTGGCTGACCTGGACACAAAGTTCTTAACACACACACACCCTAAAGAAATGAATACTGCCATGTTTCCAATGATTACAGAAGGTTCAGGGGGTTTATGTTATTATTAAATAGCAATCCAATCAAATATGGTGTTCTGGTTGATGAAAAACGGTGCCTGATTAAATGGCTAAAGTGAAGTTTTGAAGGTTGCTATGATTCACAATTTAATATATCTCCATTTAACAGACCAAATTTAACAGTAAAAATTTAATATATCTCCATTTAACAGACCACCATTTTTCTCATTTTGGATTCCCTACAAACACTTGTATCAATACATGAATGAAAAAGTACAAGTGCCATGGACCAGGGGCTAGTTTGCATACAGTCCTTATAATGACTTATATTTGAGATCACCTCTCTATTATTAAAATATAGAGATAATTGGAATTGGGAACATTGAAAAATTAAGAATACGTTTTTACAGATTTGTTAATCAGGCCGAGGCCAGTTCTTCCGACAAGTGAGGGATTAATTTGCTCCTATGCTCAAAATAAAAATTCCTATGCCATTATCCCACTTTTAGTACATTACGTGCCAGCAGTCCAAGTTCCTGTCAACAACCTTGACTTCTAATACAATCTCTTGCAAACAATTTTTACATTCCTTAAATAATTCACAATCGCCAATTCTATGCAAATCAAAAGCATCTTTGGAAATCTCATTTGCACAATTTATTTCAGCCCTGAAATATCTCTTCTGAGATTTGTACTGCAGATTCCTCTGTAACTGGGAAAAGTAATATCCCTCAGTGAATATATACATACACACATACACACACACACACACACACACACACACACACGTAGATGTAGATGTAGATGTAGATGTAGATGTAGATGTAGATAGATAGATAGATAGATGATAGATAGATAGATAGATAGATAGATAGATAGATAGATAGATAGATAGATAGATAGATAGATAGATAGATAGATAGATAGATAGATAGATAGATAGAGGGGGGGGAGAGAGAGAGAGAGACATACACAAGATCGATCAACAACATCAGCAAGTATTGGGAGCCCCATTGGCAAAAGAAACATGCAGAAGAAGCCTTCCTCAAGAGAGATCAGCATACATAATTTCTTAATTAATTCATTTCATGTCTGAGTGCCCTTTCACTTTATTTTCAATATCCGAAGAGCAAATACAAGCAAGATAATGTCAGTCTTATAAGGTAGACTTGACTAAGAAACCACTGCCTTGTAGGGCAGGATCAGTGCTTTTTTTCTAAAAAAAAAAAAAAAGGTGCCGGAACTCACACATGTCATACAACCCACCTTGCCTACCCTACAAGGTTCCATCCAAAAAAAGGTGCCAGAACTCTGTTCTGGGCGTTCTATGAGAAAAAAAGCCCTGGGCAGGATTATGTTAACTGGAACAAATATAGTAACAGAAACTTGCAAGTCTGAACATACTATCCCCTCCCTCCTTGTGTAAACCACGGTTAGGGCTTATCTCACCTTACTTTCTTGGCACAGGGTCAAGCCCCGATTATTTGACTGTTCCCTTGGTAGTTGCTCTTCCTTGTCTTTCAAGGCCATTCTCTCCGCCCTCTACAGATAAAAATAAATTTAAAATGCATAGAAAAAAGTCTCAGGACATATAAAAAACTTAGAGCCCAATTAAAATGAATGTAAATTAAATGCTGCTAAAATTATATCAGAGGTTAGACTAAAAGTGTTCTTTAGTCAGTGTGCTCAAAGACCTGTTCCCTAGAAGTAACTTCACCTGGTGGGAGTACACAGAGGAAAAACTCACTCAAGGTCCACGTGGATAGATGTGGATATTCAGAAATTCCAAATCTTTAGCTATGAAAGACTTTAAGGGTCGTATTCAAGGTCTTACTGGACAAGGAACCAATGGGAGCACTCAGTAGAGACATGCCTCTCTATATATATACTACCTATACATATATATTCTCTTCACAATGCTTATCTTTCCCTATTGAACTATCTAAATGGACCTTCTGTGGAACATGGAACATCTGTTCTCTTATTGATCAGTTTGTTAAACTAAGATTTCAACTATGCTATATTGGAGTGCAGAAGAATATTGCCCCATGTGTTCCTGTACGGCAGGGAAGGGGCTAGAAAAAGCCAACACAGGCTAACACAGTTTTTTTATTTTTGGAAATGGGCATTTCTCAACCAAAAATGAGGGGATTAGTTCAAAGTAAGAGGAAGGGGATTGGAGTTCAGAGAGGTCAAACCCCTTCAGGAGTTTTGGAGGTTATTTAAAACCACTATGATAGAAGCTGACATCAACTGTATACCATTGATTAGAAAGGGCAGGGACATATCCAAAAGGATGCCAGAGTGATTAGACAAGCACTGTCAACAAAGTCAAGAAAGACACAATGTCTTCTTTCAAAAGATCTTGCCCAACAGAGGGTGAGGGTAGAAAATTAGAGAAAGGGAGACACTGTGACAGAACAATGCAGATTCACGATAAGGAAAGCCAACAAGACATTTGACGAGCAAATACCCAAAGCCATAAAATCAACATGGCCAGCATTTCTTCAGATAAATCAGGAATAAGGAGGGGGGAAGAGACAGGTTACTAATGAAGATTTAGGTATCAAATATGTGGAACTCATACTGAGATTACATAATTAATTTCTTGTGCTAGGTTTTACAGTGGAAATGTTGGAAAGATATATGCCCTCATCGTCTTCATACTGACTCTGTGAGGAACTAGATAAAATGAGATAATGAAATTTTAGCAATAGTGAACCAATTAAGACTTACTGAGACCCAAACCCATCGTCAAATGTTCACAGAACAAGTCTGAAATTTGGAAACTAATTTCAGTTTCCAGCCCAGAAAATGAGAATGATTGAAATCATAAAAATTAAATATAGGCCAAGATAAATTAAAATAGTCTTTTAGAACCATGTTCTGCCTCACCAATGAACCTGAAAATATAAATGCTACTTTAGATTTCTCAAAACAGCACTTGAAATTCCTCAGAACGTGTTCTTAAGAAAGGTTAGCTTTCATGGAATAGCAAAACATATTTTCCTAAAGTCTGGAGATTAACTGAGAAAAAAAGAAGCAACCCATTTTTATTTTTTTTTAAAGCTTTCATATTTACTCTACCTATTGCCTCCCTTTTTTTTACTCTGCTCTGCCTTCAAGGAGCAAAATCATTTCATCTTCCTAAGTCATGCACAAACAACCAGGTTCATTTGTTAAAGGTCCAAGTCAGCAGCCTTATTGTGTTCTATCTATATTACTAGAATCTCCCCAGACTGCTAACCTTCCCCTGGGAAAAAACAGATATGGGTTCTTGGAACTTAGTGGGGGGTCAGGCTTATGTGGCTGCAAAAGGATTTGAGGCTAGTTCCTCTTTTGACTCCTCCCTGCCTGGCTGGGCATTTCCCAACATCCTAATGTTAACTTAATCAGAGAAACTGTGACAGTGTTTACATATCATATTAAGTCATATAGTGTAGCAAAACATGTGAGCTTGATAAAAGATTAATGAAAAGTCAATCAGTTTTATAAAAATATAAATATGATCTCTGGTATCTCTAGCTCCATTGTGTCATTCGAATCACTAGGTTATCAGTTAGGTCAATTAAACAGTTTTATATCCAATGGCACATTCTTAATTAGGAGTGAGCAGTAAATTTGCATTGCCTGAAGTTTGTAGGTAATGCCTAATTTTCGAGCAACAGGTTTATTTATTCTACAGTTTTTATAACCCACCACAATCCATAGATTCTTAGAAGGATGCTAATAATCGGAAGAATATTTTAGGACAGTAATCCAAAGACTAAAACTGTATTTATATGCTGAATAGATGTTGAGGGAGGCTGGATTGGAAGATGAGAGTAGTTTTAAAATTGGAGGAAAATGCTGATGGCATTCTAATAGGGAAAATGCAAATATTCTGAAGCTCTAGTAATAAAAGTACAGTGAAAGAATGGGACTGCAATTAAATATAAAGAACAAACTAATGACAACAAGCACAGCAACCAGCCTTAACATTGGCAATGAAGATATTGAACTGGTGGATAGCTTCTGTTTTTTAGGATCAGCTATCAGCACTAAAGAGCCAGTTGTCAAGGAATAGATTGCAAATTACCCTTTGGCAGGGTAGAAATGAAGGCCTGGAAAAGGCATTCAGATGTTGTGACATGTCTTTAACTATGAAAATCAGAATTATGTGGAATCATGGTTGTCCCTGTGACAACAGGAACAACAGTGGTTCCCAACCTTTACTATATTCCGCACCCCTAGAACACTTCTGATATATTCTCGCACCTCTTACAAAAGTTCAAAATAATGGCAACAAATTATGAATATACACTATAATTTTGAAAACCCAAGTTTTCACACCCCTTGGAATATAATCTTGCACCCCCGGGGGAGTGCAAGCACCCCTGGTTGGGAACCTCTGCTACAGAAGCAAAATAAAAAGAATATGGACACATTTGAAGTTCAGTGTTAGAAACAGAATTGGTACTAATGCTTTTCAGTTTTGAAGTCAGAGAAGATTCCCAAGAATTCCATGGATAGCCAAGAAAACAAACAAACTGATCATTGAACAAATCCATCCAGAGTTCTCACTTAAGGCACGGATGTCCTTGTTTGTCTGTGTGTTTGTCTGTGTGTTTTTTTGTTTGTTTGTTTGTTTGTTTTGATTTCAGTGCCATTCAAACTACAAACTAGCTCTGGATGGCTTACAATGTAAAGAGAACAAGAGAGATGAAACCCAATAAGATAAAGAAAGCTGTAATAAATAAAAAGATGGAAATCCAGACAACACCAAGTCATATTCTATCTATGCCAGACACATTAGAAAGAGGTTCCTTCCATTCAGCCTCAAGGCCTAGGGAAACAGTTACATCTTTAAGGACTTCCAGCATGCCATCAGTGTGGGAGCCATCTGGATCTCAAGGGGAATTTATTTCAAATTTCAGAGGCCACAAAAGAGGCACTTCCTGGATCCCAATAGATGGTACTGTTTAATCAAAGGAACCTTGAGTGCACCCAGTCTGCCAGTGTCTATTGACCAGACAGAAACCACAGAGATAGGTAGTCCTTCAAATAACCAAGTCCTATGCAAATTAGGGTTTATAGGTTATAACCAGTACCTTGCATTGCACGTGGAAGCATGCTGGCAACCAATGCGCCTCCCAAAGCTTCAATTACACATGGGCATATTGAGGTAATTGACTATTGCCCATCTTGCTGCATTAAGGACAAGTTTATAGTACTCTGAAAACCAGGGCTTTTTTTCTCATAGAACGCCCAGAACGGAGTTCCGGCACCTTTTTTTGGATGGAACCTTGTAGGGTAGGTAAGGCAGGTTGTATGATGAGTGTGAGTTCTGGCACCTTTTTTTTTTTTTTTTTTTTTAAAAAAGCACTGCTGAAAACTATATGTGAAGACCTAACTGTTTGAAGAAGTTTACAAGAGGTGGAAGGAAAGACAAGATGTTGATGGCCTGGCTTCAGCCTGCCTCAGCCAGGAGCTGACATTTAGATGAATCTTCTGTTGTAAGGACATGTAGGGTATCTTTGCCCATAGCAAGAAGGCTGGAGAAATGAGCCTTAAGGCTGGTGAGAGATGAATCAGTATTTATTTTATTTATTAGATTTTTATCCCACCTTTATTAATTTTATAAATAACTCAAGGTGGCAAACATACCTAATCCTTTTTCCTCCTCCCATTTCCCGATAACAGGAACAACCTTATAAAGTGGATCGAGCTGAGAGAAAGTGACTGTGCCAAGATCACCCTGCCATTTTTTTTCAGGCCCAAGGCAGGACTAGAACTCACAGTCTCCTGGTTTCTAGCTTGGTGCCTTAACTACTAGACAAAAGTTGCTCTCTATTCTGAGGTATACAGATCATTATGTCAATATATTTCCACTGCTTCCCAACATGGTAAAGAGACTAGCCAAAAATATTTATTAAGTCACAAAGGTAGAAGCAAAAATACTAGAGTTAAACCCTAGAGCACAGGCACACATTAAAATTTTGATTAGTAGACAAATCAATGTCATGTTTAAGGCTTTATTCTTTTCTGTAACAAGGCTGCTAATGTAACTAAACGGTGTCTGTTAGTCTTCATTAATGTGAAGCTTAAGGCTAAACAAAAGAGTGTGCCTGAAGACCTGAAATTTACTGTTAAATCCTGATGTGTAGCCTGGTAATAAGAATGAGGCCAATGTTACAATCTATATATTGACATAATTGTTATAGATTCATGTATATGGCTCTGAAGATCCATTCTCAATTACTGGAGCACCTTTCCTATGAGGAAAAGCCAGAATTGGTTACTGATAGTTAAAAGAACACATGGAGAATTGTAAAATATGGAACAGCATAGAGGCTTTATATTTTCCTGACCTGGTGTCTTCCAAATGTCCTGGATTTCTATTCTCAAAGATTTTGAGAGACATTGATGGAAGTCAGAGTAATTTGAATTTAACACAACTGGTAGGCATTCAGAAGGGGGAAAGCCGGAATACACAGATGTTTTGCTCTTTCTCCCATAATATCATAATTTGGGATCATCCAATGAATAGGAACACTTTACTGTCACAACAGATAAAATAAAAAAACTACAATATAATGCATAGATAATTCTGGAAGTAAACTCTTCAAGATGCAGTAGTAGAAATACCCAGAGAAATGATCGGTACTTCTGAATATGTGTAGATCTATATAAATGGATTCTCTAAGTCAGTGGTGGCAAACCTATGGCACGGGTGCCAGAGGCGGCACTCGGAGCCCTCTCTGTGGGCACACTTGCCGTTGCCCCAGCCTCACCTCCCCCGTGACCCCCTCCTCTCCAGCATCCCCCCCTGAAGGAGAGTCCCCCCGAGCGTGGCCCACACAAAGCAGTGCAGCCAAGGACATGGCAGCCAGGCAACGTAGACAAAACTCTGCCCTCACACCCCATCATGCACAGTTGATGCTGCAGGGCGCAGGCAGAGGGTGTGATCGCCATAGTGCTGCTGGGCTGCCTGGGCGATCTGCGGCGGGCCTTGGAGGTGGTGAGTGGCCCTGCGAGCAGGTGAGGTGGGGGATGGGGGGGCAGAGCGGGGGCGGGGCAGGGGGTGGAACGGGGGCAGGGCCAGGGCCAGTTTTTGGGCACTCGGTCTCTAAAAGGTTTGCCATCACTGCTCTAAGTCAAGGGTGGGCAACAATGGTCCCTTTAGGACCTGTGGACTTCAACTCCCAGAATTCTTGAGCCAGCTGTGCTGCGCTGACTCAGGAATTCTGGGAATTAAAGTCCACATGTTCTAAAGGGGCCATCATTGCCCATCCCTATTCTAAGCTGCTTTTCTGAATGAGAAAGGCCCTTGTTAGGTCCTTATAGCGACACTTTATATATCTGTGATAGGAAAAGACCTTTGTAATAAGCCATGGTTGTCTAAGACTCAGCCCTTCCTCCCTGATCTGCCAAGTGTGACATACATGAAAGTTTAAATGCTTCAAATGTGCTATATAATTACAAAATATGAGCATGTTATTTACCCCATAAACTTAAAAAAAAAACCCAGCCCAACCTCTCCTTCTATTTCATTCCAAGATAAAGCATAAATCATCACGTGAAGCCACAAAGAGTTTCAAATGATTAAAAGCATACATATGAAAAGCATCAATAGCAAATGGGTTTGCCGACCAAAGATTGTAAGTTGAGCATGACTAAACCACTTTTTATTCTAACCTATTAAATGGCCAGGGTAATGACCTACATCTCTCAAGAAATATAAGTTTATGGAAAATGTATGTGCTGGACAAATGCTAAGAGATCTTTATCTTTGAAAACTAAATTGCAGCACTTTAACGTCATCATATTAAGCATTCTTGTTACCAAGTTTCTCTTAGGGAAAATAATGTGCCCAAGGCCAATATTAGTTTAAAATATAGGTTTCTGATCAATAGGCTGCTCACATCACCAACAATGGAGCCTGATGAATCTCTCAAATTCTACTTTCTCTCCTCACCAGTTTCTTTCCTCTTTTGTATTATCAACTTTTTAAAATATAATCCATTCTAGCTGAAATAACACACCAGGCTTTACCCCAAATGTATGCAATCATTCTAAAATGTACCTTTGAATTGAACGGCTGAGCTTCTACTGTAGCTCCTACTGTTGGAAAAACGTTTTCGGGAAATAAGAGCCATATTGGGGGGGGAAAACCTGCCCCCTTTTTTTCAATTGTTGGAGCCAGTGTCCAGTTGAAGCTTCTGGGAAGGTAATAGCCTTTCGCACTCTTTTTCACCAGTGTCTGGTACTCAAAGATAAACTGCCTCTGTACATGGAGATTCCATTTAACCATTATAGCTAATAGCTTCTGATAAATCTGTTTCCTTAAATTCATTACTTCTTCACCCTTTTAAAACCGCAAAAGCCACTTGCTAATACCACATCTAACAAAAAAATATAAGTGAGCCTTGTGCCACCTTGAAAACTAACTAATGATTATGGCATACACTTTCAAAGTTACAACTCCTTCATCAAAGTCACAATTCCTTCATCAAAGTCAAGAAGTGTTATTGTGAGCCAGAAATGGGTGGGTACATGTAATTGTGAATAATTTCATCCTGTCTCTGATCTTTCAATCTATTTTACACCTGTTTAATGTTTTATCTTCAGCATGAATGATGGGCAGATTTCAAAAATTCCTCTTACCCTACAGTTCTGCTTTTGGGAGACACGAGAACTAAAAGTGGCAGGCAACATTATTCTAAAGATACAAAAAATTCCTCTAATTGGCTCCTGGTCCCTACATGGACAAACTATATAATTTCTTGGCTTTGTTATGAAAGTATTTGTTATTAAGTATTTACAGGCCTTTTTTTTATTTTTCAAGCTAAGTTAATGCCCTGGGATTAGTGGATGGTTTCTTATTCAAACATCAATTAAGTCTGATCTTGCTTTGCTTTTCCAAGAACTCAGATCATCTAAATGCTGCCATCTGACTCTAGGCCAGTTGTGGGATTCAGCCAGTTTGCACTAGTTCAGCAGAACTGGAAGCTAATTTTTTGTTGCCCAGGCCCAGAATGGACTTCCAGAAGCGGCATCCACACAGAGAACCGGTTGTTCACATATTTGAATCCCACCACTGCTCTAGGCCCTGCCCTCTATGTTGTCCTTTTCCTCTAGGTATCTGAGATGTTTTGATTATAACATTACAGAACATTACAGAACCTAGATCTCTTATACTTTAATCTTATCAAACTCTGGATATCTTCAGCTGTGTCTGCTAATTAACATGAAATTATTATTATTATGGTTGATCACAAGTCAGCCAGATGTTTAGAATGGATCTGGCATTTTTGTCCACCTATTGAGTCCTTCGCAAGGACCCAGAATGTTTTTATTATTATTAAAGAATTAAGGGAGAACTGGAATAGCCATTTCGAACTTTTTAGTTCTTTTCAACCAGACATACCCTTCTGAGATTCGAACCTGGGCTGTCTGCATGTTAGGCAGATGTATTAACCTCTAGGCCACAGGCTCTTTCTCACTTTGTCAGCTATGAGACAGGGGAGAAGAATTATCTTGAGTTTGGTGCACCCTGTCGGCCCAAATATAAATATAAATATAAAGTTCGAAATGGCTATTCCAGTTCTCCCTTAATTCTTTGTCAGCAATCCAAAATTTTGAAATATATATATATATATATATATATATATATATATATATATATATATATATATATATATACACACACACACAACAGTGTGAGATCACAACTGCATCTGAGCAACTCATGCCTAATTTTAGTGCAGAGAAAAACTGACAGGACTTTAAAGAATCCTAGAGGCTTGTAGCAGTTGACTTTCCAGGGATCCAGATATATTATATGTGGCTCTAAAATGTACAGTTATGTACAATTTATGTCCACAGCTGGAACCAGAATTTCATTTACTTAGCAAGGCAGTTGTTAAAAGTCATGCATTTAACATGGTCGTTAAGTGAATCACATGGTTATTGAGTGAATCTGGCTTCTTTCATTGTCTTTGCCTATTGGAAGCCAGCTGGAAGATTGCAAATGGTGATCATGTGACCCTGGCACGCTGCAACCATCATAAATACATGCCAGTTGCCAAGCCCCCACATTTTGATTACGTGACCATTGGGATGTTGCAGCAGTCATAAGTGCAAGAAACAGCCTGTATTCTGGAATTCCAAAGAATTTGTCTTGACAGACTTTGTCCTTTTGTCATATTCCTTCATCCATCTGAATTTCTTCTATGTTCCAGGACATGGGTCCCCAACCCCTGGTCTGTGGACGGGCACCAGGCCGCAGAAACCGGTCCATGCAAACAAGCAAAGCCCCATCCACGGGATGCAGGCAGTACATGAAACCACGCCCCCTCTGGTCTGCAGAAAAACCTCTCTCCACAGAACCAGTCCCTGGTACTCAAAAGGTTGGGGACCTCTGTTCTAGGAGGATTCTTGTCATTATTACCCTTCACAAGTATCTCTTATGTCAAATCCAAGAATTCTTTCTTGATAAGCTAGAGGGTCGCAGATTCATGTCTAGAGCCTTCATCTTCTCCTCCAGGAAAATCAGTCTGCATTTTCAGCATATATTATTTTAATAAACAAGGCCCAGACTTACAGGTGATGTAGGTCCCATAAGTTTCATGTTTCAAAGGAAGAAAAGAAAGAAAGAAAAAAGAAAAATAACAATCTCTGTCTTGACCTTCTCCAATGAACTCCTATTTACTAGTTCAGTAAGCATATTCTTTGAGACCTGGCTTCCTTATACATTCCCTAAAACTTCTCCAACTAGCTCAGCAAGAAGCAGTGCAACAGTGACACACAATGTGCAATCAGTAGCCTTAAGGCTTAATCAGCAACCCTCAGGAATCATTCAATAGCAATCAGTCAGCCGTCTCTCCCCCTCCTTGGGTTTTTCTTTTCTTTTCTGACTCTCCCCTTTCCTAAAATCCCTGGACTAAATTTTCATTTGGTCTGTTTGTCCACTCAGTGAGAAGCCACCTTGATTAATCATAGTTAGAGCTATTTAATCCTGGAATCTGTCTTAGTAGGTGCTTTGCTCCAGGACGCTTCCTCAAGTCACAAAGTGCCCTGGGAGTCCCAAAGATGCCTCCATTGATTTTGAAGGGTTGTTAATATTTCTAATTTGTATCCATCTGTTTTTGGACACCGAATCTACCTCAAACAAGCAAACAAACAAACAAATGATGGCTGGGGAATTCTGGGAGTTGAAGTCCACACCTTTCAAAGTCGCAACAGTTGGGAAACTCCGGTCTACCCTATTTGTTATATATTAAGAGCAGCTGGGAATTTCTGACAAATATTAACATATAACAGGTTGAAAGCAAATTCCATACGTCATGTTCCAAATTCCATAAATGTATTAGATAGCATATGAAGAAATTTGGTATTTTATCCATGGTAGGTTCAATTCAAATTCTCATGAGAGGCAGTGATATTGCTGCTTACCTTGCAAGGTCTAAAGTGTTCTGTACTATGGTAACCTGGTTGTAAAAACTTCTTGTCAAAAAGATGTATCTTTTGCGTAGAACTACACTTTTGATAGGCATTTTTAGACTGCCATCTCATTTTACTATATTATTTTTATTGAATCCTAAAGTCAGTTGCCATGATTCATTCATTGATGATTTGAAAAATTCATTCATAGGCCATAAATTATAACTTCTGGTTGGTCAGTTCTTAAAAAAATTGCTACTTATTATATCCACATTCTATGGATAACACAGGAGGTGCTATTTATTTATAGAATAACAGAATTGGAAGGGACCTTGGAGGTCTTCTAGTCCATCCCCCTCCTGAGGCAAGAAACGTTTATCTATCTATCTATCTATCTATCTATCTATCTATCTATCTATCTATCTATCTATCTATCTATCTATCTATCTATCATTTAATTTATTGGCCACCATCTTACCACAGGGTAACTCTGGGTGGCTTACAATGTTTAAAAGGATAAAACTATACAAACTTATAAGTAATACAGATAAATTACTCTAAAATACAAATACTCAACCCTAACAAAAATTTAATTCCATTCTCTTGAATACTGTATAATTGGGATATTATTATTAATCCATTAGCTTCTCTTGGTAAGAGAAAAGGCGTTTTACTAATATCATACCATGTTAATTCCATGTGTAACCTTAGTTTAATTTCACTTCAAGTTAATTAAGGGGGAAAAGGAAGCTGTAGCAAAAGTTTCAAAGTGAGAGAGTTATTGAAAAAAGCTCAATTATGATAAGGTGCAGATATTTTTTTATTATTATTTGTTACATTGATATGCCATCCCTTTCACTGATAAGACGACACTGATAGATACCTTTCTCAGTGTAACAAGCAATTTATTAATTAGACTTATATTTCCCCTTTCATTCAGGAGATCAAGGGCTTGCATAAACTACTGCTTTCCCCTGTTTTTCCCAGCCACTACCACGGAATCAAGTGGGTTGGGCTTAGAGAGAGAGAGAGAGAGAGAGAGAGAGTGATCTGCCTACAACTATCCTGTGAGTTTCCATGGCTGAAGGTGGATCTCCCTACTCCAAATCCATCTTTTTCAGTGTTAGTATAACACGCCCTCTACTTCATTTCCACATACATACTGCATTTACTTTTTATCTGAAAATTCATTTCCCCCCCCCCAAAATTGTTTACCTTTAAATGGGGAAGCTCACTTTTGATTAATTGAGAACACCAAATATAAAGACAGATTTCTTTTTCTATCTAATCTTTCTTTTGCAGGAATGGTCTCCTTTCTGGTATTGGAAGAAAAGTCTTCATCATGGTTCAGTCCAAGCCGGGGATAAACAACATGGTGACTGCTTTAGAAAGAAGGTTGCAGTTTATTGAAGAGGAGAGCCAGACAGAAAGATGGTTCTGGCAGGAAAGAGGAAAAAAGGGCTGAGCACATGTAGGAAGTGGGTTTTTATACCCTCTGGAGCATTTTGTTTTGAGTTGCTTCCTGTTCCTGTGGCATGAACTTTGACCTGAGTCTGAGTGTGCTTTTCTGGTATTCTGATGGTGATGGGTTAATCCTATCATGACCAAAGGTCATATCCTGCTTCCCTGGGGCTGGGGCTGATGACTCTTAGAGTTTGGATGGGATATGTAGGTTTTAGGTCTTTGTCTTCTTAATCTCCTAGCTCCCTGGATTTACAACTGCATCTCTATAGAGCTGGTTTCTGCTTGGGGAAGGGAGACCTGGGGCTATTAAGAAAACTGGGCATGCTTTCCTGCCCTTTTAATATTTCCTTCTCTGGGGGGCTGACTTCCTACATTGGATAAACGAAAAGGTGCTTGTCTCAACTCCTGATAAATGGCTTTCTATGTCCAAGTGGGCACTGAGTCCACAACACTAGAAAAAAGGAGTTTTCGAGACAAAGTTTTATTCTCAGCATACAGGTAATACTCCTGCTGCAGACATGTGATTAATAGTCCTAATAGTGAGGAATCTAGGCTTATTGTTTTAAGGATCCCTTTCCAGTGTTTGTTTGATCGTAATTCTTTTATCAATGCAGACAGCTAAGTAATGTAAGCAGGCATCTCTGTAGCCTCATCTGTGCTGGGTTATAGTGTCAAGGGTACTTAACCCTACAGTATACTATGTTGAGTTATAGTATCAAGGGTACTTCAGAAGCCTACAAATGCAATTATATTCCTATTTCTGCTTATGAGAGACTTATAAGATAAACTTATGAGAGAAGAATTCAAAAAGGCATCCATTGACCCAGTCCATTAAAAGTGATGCAAAACAGAACCAGTCATACAGTATACAGGCTTGAACTATTTGCGTGTTGTAGGAACACTGAAGCCCACTAGATTAACCCATGGGGCCTCCTTAGGCCTGGGAAAAAAATCAGCATCTGAAAAGCAAGCATCTCCAATGTTCATCTAAGGCAGGGGTAGGCAACCTTGGCTCTTTTATGACTCGTGGACTTCAACTCCCAGAATTCCTGAGCTATGCTGGCTCAGGAATTCTGGGAGTTGAAGTCCACGAGTCATAAAAGAGCCAAGGTTGCCTACCCCTGATCTAAGGGCTGATGCCAGCCTTAAGAGCCTGGGACCAAGTCATGCCTACTGCTAATTGTGGCCAGTGGGGAAGGGGCAAGGGAAGTGGTGAAATACTCTATAGCTGCAAAGATTCATGGGATACAGTGCTGCTAAGGCTCATGGGATATTAAGCACTCCCTAAAGTAGCATTTCTTAAGGTGTGGTTTGATGCTCTCAGGGGTCCACAAAATTAACATTATTTGGCAGATATTAAACATATTTGCTGTTCTCATTTTTTATTTGTTAAAAATACAAATTTGTTTCATTAACCATCATACTCATATTAATATCTAACTAATATTAATATCTAATGTTTGCTAATTGTTATTTTTACATGATTTTTATTTGGTTCAATAAATAGTCTATAAATGCATCAATTTAAATTTTTAATATGGTAAATATAGATGAATTTAACCCCCTACAAATAAAGAGACCCTCCTTAATCTTTAAAAGCAGGAAGAGACCCTGAGAGCAAAAAGTTGAAGAAACCCTGCCCTTAGCAACTTTAAGATGTGTGAACTTCAACTCTGTGTGGACTTCAGTGCTGGCTGGGGAATTCTGGGAGTTGAAGTCCATGCATCTTCAAGCTGCCAAGGCTGAGAAATGCCACTCTAGAGAGAAAGTAGCTTGGACTAATAGGCACAGAATATCCTTTTATTAATAATATTACTCATGTGTGCATCTGGGGACCAATTGAAAATGAACAAGAGCCACTAAGCCAAGCACATTATAGTTCTGCTTCAAAAAAGATCAGCCTAAAGGCACTCCAGACCATTTTGTGGGGCAGAGAGGATGGTGCCCAACATAAACATGTGGAAGTAAATCAAAATGTACCTTGCAATTCTAATGATTCCCTGGAGGAAGAACAAATATTCTCAAGTTGTTCCTCCAGCTGAGCCAAACTTCTGACTGCTCTTACCATTATCAGGAGAAGGAAAGCAGGTATCAAGCAGAGAGAAAAGACGGTGTTGTTTTTCTACTGCTATGGTAACACTTCTCTAGTTCTACTATGGTGGATCAGTTGCATTGACTAACCCTCATAAAGTTAAAGGTAAAAGTTTTCCCTGTTCAGCCATGTCTTACTCTAGTGGGGTGGTGATGCTCATCTCATTTCTTAGTCAAAAGAGACATTTCCATGGTCAGGTGGCAAGCATGACTACATGCCCAGGAGCATAGAACACTGTTACCCCTTTGCATGCTTTTAAACTGCTAGGTTGGCAGGCTGTAACAGAAGCTGTTACTGTAGGCCAGGGGTGTCAAACTGCCGGCCCACGGGCCGGTTTCATCATACCGGAGCCGCGCCCACCCCATTGCCGGCAATGGCGAAAAAGCTCTGATATGTCGCGCGACGTCACATGACGTCGCGGGTTTGACATGCTTGCTGTAGGCAAATAATGATAGCTCATCCCATTGCATGGTGTTCGAGTCTTGAATCTGAGTAGTCAACTTTCCAACTAACAAGTTCAAGTGTGCTGCAGCTGCCAAAAAAGCCAACACAGTGCTGGGCTGCATTAATCAAGATCATGTGAAGTATTAATACCACTTTACAATGCCTTAGTAAGGCCACACTTGGAATACTGCATCCAGTTTTGTTCACCACGATGTAAAAAAGATGCTGAGACTCTAGAAAGAGTACAGAGAAGAGCAACAAAGATGATTAGGGGACTGGAGGCTAAAACATATAAGGAATGGTTGCTGGAATTGGGTATGTCTAGTTTAACGAAGAGAAGGACGAGGGGGGACATGATAGCAGTGTTCCAATATCTCAGGGGCTGCCACAAAGAAGAGGGAATCAAGCTATTCTCCAAGGTGCCTGAAGGCAGGACGAGAAGCAACGGATGGAAACTGATCAAGGAGAGAAGCAACTTAGAACTAAGAAGAAACTTCCTGACAGTTAGAACAATTAACCAATGGAACAACCTGCCTCCAGAAGCAGTGAATGCTCCAACACTGGAAGTTTTTAAGAAGAGACTGGACAGCCATTTGTCTGAAATGGTGAAGGGTTCCTGCCTGAGCAGGGGGTTGAACTCGATGATCTCCAAGGTCCCTTCCAACTTTATTATTATTATTATTATTATTATTATTATTATTATTATTATTATTATTATTATTATTATTATTATTATTATTATTATTATTATTATTATTATTATTATTAATCACTGAGCCATCGTGCCCCCTTAACCCTCATAGCAAGACAAATTCAAACAATCTATTTAGAGGTGGATTTTCTGCTCGTCACTGCCAAATGAAAATAAGTAAGGACCCAAGAAGAGGCATATTCTCATCATATGCTAAATAAATAAATAAATAAATAACAACATACACACACACACACAGCCCACATCCAGGAATGGACACAATTGACACACGACAAATTTGTGCATAGCCCCCTTGGACCCAGCTATCATCTGTTTTTCCAGCAGGAACTGCGAGTCCAGATGATAACTCACAAACTGCACACTGACTCTGAAGGGGGATAATGCTAGTCCAGAGACAATGGCCAAAGCTCTCCAGTTTCCAGACCCATGGGACCCAAAATCCATAGACACTCAAGTCTTGGAAGGAGTTGTGGAATTCAGCCAGTTCTCACCAGTTCAGCAGAACCAGTAACTAATTTTTTGTTGCCCAGGTCCAGAATGGACTTCCAGAAGCGGCATCCACACAGAAAACTGGTTGTTCACATATTTGAATCCCACCACTGGGTTGAGCTGAAGCCTTCTCATTCACATTCAGACCCTACCAGCCTCCAGCGACCAAGAGACAACCTTGACAATCTCACTTGGGAGTCCTAGAGTAGAGATGTAGAGATGGGTATGTTTGATAGTGTCATGTGCCACACTCAAGTGCAAACATGCACAGCAAGTGAGAAGGTCTTCTCTAATCTCCAGGAACTTGCTCTCTATAGTTGTATCTATTATAGGAAGGGAATTAATAATTACAATACAGATTGATCAAGTATAAAGGCAAATATTCATTATCATAACATATCCTCCCAGCTTTCTGTCAATTAGACATTATTTTCCACATGTTTCTACATATGAAAATTGGCTCACACTTCTAATTTACTAGCGCCGTGGTATATCCTTTACTGAGGCAGCACTTTAATTTCTAAATTATTAGTCATTGCATATTCTAAGTATCTTCCAGATTTCATTATATTCACAAAAAGCTTTGTAAAACAAAATAGAAATATCTCTAATTACCGTAAGAATGAAAACTTAAATTTGCAATCTCATTGCTGTTGTAGGAAATTTAGTGTTGGAACTACATGCATATATTATAATTCTTGAACATGCTGGTTTGCAATGAGCCTAAATTCTGTTAGTACATTTCATTTACTTATTCTTTTTTTCACTTACATCTTCTTGACAGTTGCTTCTTGTGATCTCCCAATGAGCCAGAAAATCAAATCAAGTAGCTCTGGTATCTCTTTTTCTTTCTATCTCCTCGTCTAATTCCAGCTTATAAATGTGACCCAAGACAGCCATATGCATTTGAGCAGAAAATATGTATATATGAGTTTAGGATTATACTATTACTGAATAGCTGCGCCCTCTATGCAAAATTCAACCCATATTTGTAGCTTCATCATTCTTGTTCCTATAGAATGTCCATCATTTCATTCCTTTGT
The DNA here is from genome assembly GCF_001527695.2 of Protobothrops mucrosquamatus. Lineage (NCBI taxonomy): Eukaryota > Metazoa > Chordata > Lepidosauria > Squamata > Viperidae > Protobothrops > Protobothrops mucrosquamatus. Next base: position 14,150 of record NW_015386845.1, on the reverse strand, counting down.
GCTGAAAGAATTGATTCTAGGGAACAAATATTGGGTTTCAGTTCACAGGATATGAAACATAAATTTTGCTTCTGTTGATATGAGTTATTCTAAAGGAGATAAAGAATGTTTGGCTCTTTGCAATGGATTCATGTGGTGAGGTATCAGGGCTTTAGTTTGGAATATCTTGCAAGTTAAACATCTGAAGATCTGCCTTGGCTCTTCACAACCAGGATGATTTTTTTGCAAATTGGAAAGCCAATAAGGGTTTTCAGTCTGAGCTGAATAGTATTATTTCTCATTTTGGCCTTAGACTGAGCATAGGGTACAGGGTGCAGCCTGCCCAGTCATAATTTATAAGCATATCAACAAGTTATCATTTACAATAGCACATCTGGTTGTTGCTTTTTTCATATTTTTCTGCCAACATAAAAGTTGTGGTAATGGGAACAATCTTCTTCTCCGATCTCTATTTTTATCATTACAATGCACTGGGTTGTTTGCGAAATGCACTTGCATCTGCCAGCACTAGCCCATTGCTTTCAGTGCATGTCTTCCATTGTGTGCCTGCTTTCTTGTAACCCTTTTCTATGCTCTACCTACAACAACCTACTTATATATACAGGTAGTCTTTGACTAATGAACATAATTGTGCCTGGAAATATGGTTGTAAATCATGGCAGTCATTAAGTCACCATGTGACCATGCCTGTTTTTTTTTTGTTGTGGTCGTTAAGCAAATGCTGCAGTCATTAAGCAAATGCAGTGGTCGCTAAGCAATAGGTGTTTTTTTGCCAGAAACTGGAAGCAAATGCCAGAAACAGGTAAAAACACCCAAATCATGATCCTGTAACCATAGGATGTGCAGATGGCCAGCTGTCAAGCACCCAAAATACTATCATGTGTCCATGTGTGTGTGTGTGTGTGTGTGTGTGTGTGTGGCCATTGAACTTTAAAATGGGTCATATGTAGCTCTGGGGAGGCCTGGCATATCTTCCAATGGTCATTAAGTGAGGACTGCCTGTATGTAGTCCATTAAATTAAGGTTACGCTTAGCATAAAATAATGTTTCTTTGGAGGCACTGTTGTGGCACTGCAAAAATTTACTGCCAGTTCATTTGTAGAAAGCGTCTGCAAATAGCCCCCTAATATACAGCCAATCCATTGTCCAGACATATCTGGTGAACACTCCTGTGAAGCTGGAATACGGGTGATCCTCGGCTTCAGACCACAATTGAGCTCAAAATTTCCATTGCTAAGCAAGCTAGGTGTTGAGTGAATTTTGCCCCGTTTTATGACCTTTCTTGCCAAGGTTGTTAAGCGAATCACTGCAGTTGTTGAGTTAGTAGCACAGTCGTTAAGTGTATCTGGCTTTGCAGATGATCCCGTGACCCTGAGACCCCGTGACCCTGCAATCGTCATAAATATGAACCCAGTTGCCAAGCGTCTGAATTTTGATCATGTAATGGTTGTTAAGTGTGAAAAATGGTCATCATTCGCTTTTTTTCAGTGCCATTGTAACTTCGAACTGTCACGAAATGAATGGTTGTAAGTCAAGGACTACCTGAATTCCTTTTCCACCATATTATGAACTAATGAGGAGGAACTGCACCTAATCGTAATAAGCAGAGGAATAAAGTGATCCAGAAAGGCTTAGGAAGTAGCTGTTTGTGAGCCTTACTATATTTCAGCAAGTGCTTGAAACATGGTGGTGGTGGGGGGGAGAAGTTGTCACAATATGGTTGCTTCTCTTGAACCATAGAACTCTTCTGCCTTTGCCACAATCCCCTCCCCAACTCCAGAAATGTGTGCAAGTAAGTAAAACACATTATATGGAGGCCAGCAGATTGGCATCATAGCCAAGGTCCCTGATTCATTAGCTCTTTTGCACATATTCTATATACCTTGGCAATGTAGAGGGGTGTAGATATTGATCGCGCTGTAACCAAGCTCTAGCTCCCAAATTCATAAGTGTCTTCTCAGTACCTGGCTTCTGAATCAAATCCAGAAACAGTGATGAAGTGATGATTTTTTTAATTTTTTCCTCAATACTTCACGGGTGTTTAAATTCATAATTCAAATAATATTTTCTTGCCAATGGTCAAATCTGCATTTTTCCTCCTCGTCTTTCCTTTACAGTTGCTCCTCTAACTTCATTTTCCTGGTATTAAGTACCATTGGATCAACTTCCAGGTTGTGTCAGATACACAAGGATTCAAAGCCAGAACACATCGTATTTTCTGAATGTTAAAGACAAGCTTTGCATTAAAATGTATATATTTTTTCCCCATAACATACAGATTTTGCAGGGGTTTTTTTTTAATTCTGGAGATTACATTTCAGAATTCAGAGAACTATATTCCTATCTGCCTCACAGTCTAAGGAGATAAGTTAGTTCGCTTAAAAGAGAAGATAAAAAGCAAAACTCAACAACATGCCTATTTCCTGGTTTGCAGTAAATCATTTGCCCAGATCTTGACAACCACTGAAACAATGAGTACTTTATTCTGTCCTTTTGCTACAGTCTGCCTGCTTATAACTTCAATAACAATCCCTTGAATATTAATGGTATTTACAGTGTTACATTTTCATGAATTTAATCCTATTTCCATATATTGTGCTCTCTCACTCTACTATATTAATCTCTACTCTACTGAACTCTACCATATTTATCTCTGCCTTTCTAAACCCATTAACATGATTTGCATGAAAACCTTATAAAATGGGAGAGTCACATTATTTCAAGCAGCAAAATAATTTTCTGGATGCTATGCAGGAATGGAAGAAAACCTTTCTCTTCCATGGAAAAAAGCACACAGAAATATTAACATTTATTGAGAATGAAAATGATGATCACATCTGATATTTAATAGAATATTGGTGACCAGTCAATCTGCTCCAAATCCTCAACATTGTGACCTTAAAATTTGGGACTCTAGTTATGACAGATTAGTTCATGATCTACTTTCCTTAGGCCAGCAGTCTTATCCGTAACTCTATCTTCTCCTACACCAAATTAGCAAATCACATATATCAACAGGTCAATTTATTCTGGCTTCATAAATCTGAGATAGTGCAGCCTATGACCTTTGCAATAAGGTAGCTGTATTGTGTGGAAATGAACACATTAGCAACATCTTGCTAATTTCGCCATAAACGACTCTGCGCTTGATGAACTTACAGCATTTGAAGCTGAACAAATGACTTTGGCTGCCTCCGTCTCTGTGGCATGACTCCTTAGAAAAACAAGATTTGCAGCTTTAAGGTGCCTTGCATTTGGGTAATAGATCAAAACTAAATAACATTTCATTCAGCAAAGTAAAATGTGTATCTGCATAAATCAAAATTGGCCTACTATTGCACATTGATAGATTGCAAAGGCAGCCAAGGGGATTTAAGCCTAAGCAGCCTTATATCTGCCTTTAAGGCAGTACCAAAAACTGAAGACCATTGGCAAGCAGTGAGTCAATCAAATGCTGAACAGGATCTGTGCATAATGCAGGGTTATCACATTATTTAGGCTGGGTTCCACTGCGTTCCTTTAGTTTTACATAAAAGCAAGGATAGTAGAATCTAAAGGACCATTGAGCTAACACAAAGTGATATAGGAGTGAGGTGTGGGTTGGGTTTTTCTACCCTGATAAGTAAAATTGTAAAATCCTTTTAATGATATGTCTTCCAAACACACAGGAGGATGGGTAAAATACCTCTTTCAAATCATTAAAGTGGCCATACGTTTTTTCCAGGTTCCCATAAAAGCTGTTTCAGATTCTCCTCCCAATTGTGTCTACATGTACAATATGTATGTGTGTTTGCAATGAAGTAAAGTGGCTGGTAGATCTGTGGATCCACCTATTTTAACTGAAAAAGGAATGATGCTACATTCAATTTAATTAAGACCCTGTATTTAGACACAGCTCAGATATAGTTAGTAATTACAGAAATAGTATCATTTACAATAAGCAATGGTTCTCATTGATAAGGAGAACCTCCACTCTTGTCCAATCCAGAAGAAGGATCAGAATCATCCATTCACTTTGTCATTTTCATGATAAAAGTTAGTTTATTTCTTTTATTAAATTTATTATGGCCACCCACTCCAAAAGATTCTGGGTGGCTAAAGGAAAAATTAAAAGGACAGCTGACATTATTCTGTTACAATGAGCAAAATGTAAAAAAAAAATAATAGTAGTGACTTATTCACTTGTTTACGAAACTTATAGGGTGCCCCAATCTATTAAGACTCCAGGAGGCTTATAAAATACAACATACTACAAATTATATGCAGACAGAGATCAAGTTGGATGGTGTTTATTTAATCGATGGGACCAGAGCATGCCGACTCTGTCAGGCCATGAGGGTTATGCTGACATGAGTTGAATCTGGATTGAATTTGGAATCCTAGAATGTAAAGCTTTTGTCCTGCCATTGAATTATGACCTCTCTATCAGAGGATCTAGGTCAGGGGTAGGCAACCTTGGCTCTTTTATGACTCATGGACTTGGCTCAGGAATTCTGGGAGTTGAAATCCACGAGTCATAAAAGAGCCAAGGTTGCCTACCCCTGGTCTAGGTCTAGGACAACTCATCACAGCCAGCTCGCCGCAGGACAACTCAATGCTGTATTTTTTTTTTATTTTTTTTTTCAATATAAAATTTTATTGTTTTTATCATAAAAGAAAAAAAAAAGTACATCACAGATATTACACAATGTTATATCCCATCCCCCCACCCCCCGGACTTCCCAAACCAAACCTAGGCTAATATTCAAATACAAGTAAACAAATATTAATATCTCTAACTCCAAACTCTAAACTTAAACAATCCATCTCCTCCGTGTTAATAAAAAATATTCATTTAATTAGTTCTTCAAATACCCAAAATCTTTACCATTTCAGCAAGATAGTTTAACACCATCCCTTTAACAAGTTAATTCTGTCATTTCATGAAGCTACACCTATAAAAAATCATTTGGAACCCTTAATAAGGTTTACAACTTCAATTACTTAATTATCATTCAGTTATTTTCAATTATTACAACATTATTATATTTATAATAATCTTCCTTTTAATAAAAATTATTCATTTAATTAATTCTTCAGATACCCAAAATCTTTACCATTTCAGCAAGATAAAAAAAAAAAAGAAAAAATTCCCATCTTCCATAAAGTTAACAAGTAAATTCTATCATTTCATCAAACTGCACCTATGAGAAATCATTTTAATCCCTTAATAAGGTTTACAACTTCAATTACTTAGTTATCATTCAATTATTTAAACATTAACAATAAGTCCACCTCCTTCAACCATTATTAAAT
>NW_015386845.1:0-7358 GCF_001527695.2 Protobothrops mucrosquamatus | reverse complement strand
AGAAGTAAGCAAAATGTTTTCTTGCAAATAGTTCTATCCCACTATTATTCTACCTTTTGGAGACCAGTGTTTTTCAATCTTCTTGTGAAAAACAACTGTAAGGAGAATAGCTTGATTAATCTTGCATCCTCTCTTTGTCCAGAGAGGTTGAAGGAGCCAATTTATTCATCAGCTCCCTATCCTTAGTTATAAACATTAGCTCTGCTTTTCACAGAACTGTATTCAGTCCACCGTTTTTCCCCAGAAGTGTCACATTTTTAATCTTCAATATCTACTTAGTTCTTGAAGAAAATAAAAATATAACTACAGGTAGTGACATATGATAAAAAAGATAGTTTTAAGAATGACCATACAGCTATTGTTCTCCAGATGTTTTTTTTTAACCACAAATTAGTTTTTGAAATAAAAGGGACATGTTTGCACCAAAATCTCTGCAGTACTAAAGTTTGCACCGATAAATAGATTTGACTCAGAGCATATTTGCAAATCTGTTTCATTCATGTCAACATAACCAATAACACAAATTGAACTTTGCAGATGCCCCCTAAGTGGAAATATCTAATAAACTGAGGACTACTGTTTTGGGTGATATAGATTGCAGATTACTTAAAAAGAGACCATGTTCCTATTGGAAGCTGTGTGACCTACTCAACCCTTCCTTCAGGGTTAATAAATATTTGACTTCTGAACTCTGGATACTTTTATAACAGCTTCACTCTCAGCATTGATCTTAAAGGCAAATATATAGTGACCTTTGGAGTTTTACTATTGATTGGTTTATGCGTTCCTTAATGGATAGATTCACACTAAACAATCTATTTCCATGCTTTAGAAACATCATTTCAATCAATAAAGTAGTTGTGAGTTGCTTAAAAAGAAAGGAAAGACTTGCTGAAATTCAGAGGAGTTTCTCCCATCATCTGATTTCATTCAAGTATGTTTTCTGTCCTTCTGTTGTAACTTGATTATACATTTTCCCAAACGAACACCCTTAAATTTGCATTCCTCATCTATGGCTCTTTTCCAATGTTTTTCTCTCTCTCTCTAGGAAGGTCTCTTCCTAGAGTTACAGTCTAGTACAAAACATCATTTCCAAAGCATTCACAAGATACTAGATCAAATGTCTTCAGCATTATAAAACCATATTTTTAACCATTCATTCAAGCCTTCTACTTAAACAATTAACTGACATTTATATCCTGCATAAGCTTCCCACCAACAGTGAGCTCAGTTGTTTGCTTTCAGGATGTTTTCGTTCTTCTGGTGCATTTGCTGTGAATGGCCAGCAAATCAGTGCTTTCTTTGGCCACTGAGATAGCATTCTGATTAAGTAATCAGTTTGAAGGTTGTGGGGGGGAAAAGATGTATTGCATGTGCTCTGCATTCCATTTTGAAGACTGGAAGTTGGATTGGTGGTAGTAGTAACACTGAAGTAGGAGAAGCAAACATGGTAAGCTTTACTGGTCAGTTGCCTATGTCCCTGCATTTCCACTGCTTGTTATTGTTAGTATTGTAGGCAGTGAGCAGTTGGGCCAGAGAAATAGGTTCTGCTTTATGAATATCCGTGCTGGAGAGATACAAATCTCAGATATGATGGCATGACAAAACAAGCATTTGAATTTGGCCGTCCACTGCAGGACCACAAACAAAAAGCATGTCTCTCTGATTAGGAGACATGTTTACAATTAGCACAGAATAAAAGAATAATTTAAAGGGGAAGGAAACAACAGCCAGAAACAAGAAAACAAATTTTTCATCTTTCATTTGGAAACTAGGGAAAGGCTCATAAGTGATTCTCCAAACTGCATAAGCTATTTATTTCTGATTGGTTGCCAAACCCATTGCACATTTAGAAAGCTAGATTTCTCCAGGGCCCAGGAGTGGGCAGCTATGTCATGGCTGGCTCAAGAATTCTGGGAATTGAAGTTCATCGGTCGTAAAGGGGACATAGTTGCCCATCCCTGCTCCAGGGCTAACTCTGACCCCAATGATCTGCTCTTGCTCAGTCCTGACTCAGTTAAGAAGCCAATATTTTGACAATTCAAGGTCACTATATTCCTCCCCTGTATTCAATTGGTAGTTTGCAATTTTATCTGCCAGCTTGCCCATCTAAAAAAATACAAGCTATTCAATAAATAGGCTTAGAGATCTAAGACAACAATTCTTTGCAAGAATTTGCATACCTTTACCTGAGTTTGCTGTCTTGCCATTCTTTTCACAGTCCAGATAGAGATATAGATCAGAGGTCCCCAACCTTTACGTCACCAGGGACCAGTTCCATGGAGAAAGGTTTTTCTGCAGACCAGAGGGTGTGTGGTTTTGTGTGCTGCCTGCATCTCGCGGATGGGGCTTTGCTTGTTTGTGCGGACTGATTGCTGGCATGCCTGCGGCCTGGTACTGGTCCACGGACCGGGGGTTGGGGACCCCTGGTATAGATGATTGCATTCTGAACAGCATGGGAAGAAAAATAGTTTGGAGAGGAGGATTTTCCATCCTCCTTTCCTTTCCTTTCCCTAATAATTGTAGTGCAATTATTAGTCATTTCTACATGCTAAGAAAGGTCTCAGTTTTTCATTCCATTTCTCCTGCGTGGCCTGGCATCAAAGAATTTTGGAAGACCAAATCTTTCTCCTGGGAGGTTGTAGACACCTAATAAGCAGTAAAATGTAAAAAATGAAGATACCCCCTGATTGACCCTATGAAGAATGTGCAGTTTTCTGTACTGCAATTGAAATGCCAAGTGCCTACCTTGTGGAATGTTACTGTAATTTAGCTTAATAATTTTACTGAGCCCCCACAGAAATTCAGATGTTTTTATGGGGAAAGCTATAAATAAAATACTGAAATAAATTGTTAAAAAAAAAGAATTGGATGGCTTCTGCAATCTACTCAACAGATATGGTCATGGTCCCTCTAGCGACAGGATCCCATTAGGACTGTGATAGGCTGCATTACATTTTTAGTCACTGGGAAACAGTCCTAGCCCATGTATCTGAGAAAGCACCCACACACTTTTAAAATGATGGTTTAAAAACTTATTTCAAATATAGTAGTCATAACCTGACATGTAACTGGATCCCGGCAGTGATGAATGCCACCTTGTATGGAGGATAGTCCCAACTGGTTTAGAGGAAGCTGTGAAAGCCAGCGGGGACAGGGACAGTCTGATCTCTGGGGGGAGATATTCTATAGGGCAGGTGTCACAGCAAAGAGGTCTCTTCCTGAGCCCCACCAGCTGTTACTCCCTGACTGATGGGACACACAGCATGCCCATCCTGCCAGACCTGATGGAATGGGTGGAAGAAATTGGAGTGCCTCAGAGGTCATTCAAAAGTGCAACCAATGCCATATCAGTCCAATACCCAGGTCTGAATCCAGACTGAAGAAGATTCAGATAATCCAGTCAGGATCCTCTGAAGCTATGTGTGACCACATTTTCAACACAGTAAGAAACATTTCAAAACATTTGCGACATTCCCAAAAGAAAATTATCTAGAATAGTTGGGTATTACCTTAATACAGAATGTTGCATAAATATAGAATTCAAATTCACAGAGAAGCTGAAAATCTCTATGCATGATTCTTATATGTTATGTTCGAGAACATTTCTCTACAGAGAAATATTTGAGAAAATTCTCTCCCAGCTTTAAAAAATGAACTATTAATGTATTTCCCAAACTGAAATGAAAGGATAGCACAAACAGCACTCCTAAACAAAATCTCAGCAATCTTTAAAATAACAAAATTAGCATTATTTTGGCTACCAGTGAAAACCGTGTCGAATAGGATTTGAAACCCCAGCTTCTTTCCAGATACAACAATGCTCATGCGCTTGCCTGTTTCTTCCAATCACAAAATAATTACCGTTATTTTATAACCACAATCCTAAGAAAAGAAGAAAGCAACAGGATACCTGTAAGAATAAACAATGATAGTGAAAATAAACAGTGAATTGTAGGTATTTGGGATGTTTATCTCACATTAAAAGCATCCATTATTCCTTTTTAGCATTCTTCCATTTTTTAAACTAATTCAGCAATGTATCTTTGCTGTGTGTGAATTATGAAAGCAACATAATAACCTAATTATAAGTATTCATACATTTCCTAAAAAATATGACACTTGCAATAGCCAGCCATACATTGCTTCCAGATGTCCATTAAAAAGTTAGGGCTCTTTATTTACTAAACCCCAGGAGCCCAATTATCAATTTTACACAACAGTAACAGTTGTGCTGATTTTGAAGAATTTATTGCAGTTACAAAAAAAAAAAAACACCACTAGGAGATCAATATAATTTGTTTATCTGAAAGGACACAGAACTCCTTAGTCCGTTTGCTAGATTTAGCATCCTTTCTGCAACAAAACAGTGAGTTATAGCAAACTGCCTCGTACAGCAATTTTTCACTGGCAGAAAATCATTTCTGTGCTTTTTAATTGCACCTGCACTTTTGAAGGAGACTTGCTGTTAATAGTGGGAGGTAGGGCAGAAAAAGACCAGAGATTCCATACCTTACAGATTGATCTCTACCTGAGGGGAAATCAGTTGATCTTCATAAACTGTGGACCTGCTCAACAAATCAGTTTATGCCAAAAAAGAAAACTTTCCCCCTGCTTTTCCTGGGAAAAAGGGCTTGTGCATATCATCCTCACCTTCTCTGTATTTTTTTCGGACATGACAATTCTGCTCTTACCATCTTGTAAGACAAAATAAACCATTAAAATCTACTTATTCCAATTCTTCCTGAAGGAGGAGCACTCCATTAATCCAAGAATGGATTAATTGTATGTTTTTATTACCAGCTCTGAGAATAGTGGTTAGAATTGAGTGGCAGATGAGGGTTTGTTTTTTTTCCCCTCAACACTTTCCCAGTTTTCTAAAACTGGGCTACGGGAAACTGATTGGATGTTCTTCTTCTGCCTTAGAAGAAGAAGGGAAAGGAAGAAGTAGAGGGCAAAGAACTGCCTCCATGACATACTGGCATCCCGGCAGCCATGATTGTTGCTAAAGGATTATTTGATAAAAATCCAATTAAAATGGAAGCAGAGAGAAAAAAGCCACAAATGAATGGAATCATGTTTCTAAAACTAAGCTATTTAAAAGAGATTTTCCTCCAGCATGTGGGTGATGTTTGTTATCACTTCCTACATAGTAGCCTGGTGAATGTAGGCCTTTACTAAAATGTGTTGAAGTTCATAAGTTCAATTTTGATTTAATTTATAGCTCACCTGATTCATAAGGTTCCAGGCAGGTTGCGACATTTCCTTATTTCATTAATCCTCCCAACACTCATGAAATGGGCCATTAGTCTTTCCATTATGGAGAACTGAGGCAGAAACCACCGTGACTTTTCTAATAACATTGAGAAAATCCATGGCTCACTCCAAGAATCACTTTTCCAGTCACCTTTCATAATTTCTCAGAATCTCAGAAATTTATCTTCAGTTGCAGGAAAGTCATGCAGAACATTCAGTGATTTCAGGATTGGATACATATAAATGTCAGCGTTCGACTAAGAATTTTGAATAGCTTTGAGAATACATGAAAATAGATATCTGCTTTATTGATTTTTCAGACATAAAGTAGTGATGCCAACCGTCTTACTAAAGACTCTAGGGCAGGGGTAGGCAACCTTGGCTCTTTTATGACTCGTGGACTTCAACTCCCAGAATTCCTGAGCCAGGCTGGCTCAGGAATTCTGGGAATTGAAGTCCACGAGTCATAAAAGAGCCAAGGTTGCCTACCCCTGCTCTAGGGCATCCTCCTATGAGGGAAGGGCTGAAACATGTTCTGGAATCTAGATGATTTACCACATCTAAGAAAGAAAATACAGATGTTCAGATGTAATGTATCATCTGGAAATACATTCCAGCCCTCCTCCTCTCACAACAAGGCTACCATATCTGTATAAAAAAAATTCAGATAGACCACTAGAGTTGGATTATTCTATAGGCAATCCTCAACTTATAACCATTTATTTAGTGACTGTTCCAAGTTACAACAGCAGTGAAAAAAGTGACTTATGATCAATCCCTACACATATACAGCATTCCCATAGTCATATGATCAAATCTGGGGTGTTTGTATTTTTGATGATTGTAGCATCCCGCGGTCATGTGATTGTCATTCGTGACCTTCCCAGCCAAGTTCCAACAAGCAAAGCCAATGGGGAAAAGCAGGTTCATTTAGCAAGCATGTAACTCACTTAGCAACTGCTTAACAACTGTATCAATAAAGAAAGTCCTGTTCAACTCACTTAACAACCACTTTCTTAACAATGCAAATTCTGGTCACAATTGTGGTCATACGTTGAGGACTACCTGTGGTCAGCTTGGCCTTTGCAAGCCAGTAAGACTTTCACAGAGGAATCCGGCATCATGAACTTCCTTACATGCCATTGACGTAGCTGCTCAGATGACTGTAATTAGGCAAATTGACATCATGGGAACCTATGGAGACTTAATCTTAGATCAGTATTTGTTAAATGAAACCATATGAATGTTGCTTGCAGGCCACAACTCTAATTGCATTAGGGAAACATTTAAGTTTCTTTTCTTAAAATGCAGGAAAATCCCTCTTGTGCCCACCTTCCTAACTGGATAGTTGGAATAGTGCATAAATCTCAATAAACACCATTCCTTCAAGTCTTTATTTTGCTCAGGACCATTGTATGTATTGTTTTCCACAATACATACAATTTTCACACATAGCTCACATACGGAGTTTGCTACCCTAAAAGCAGATAAAGAAAATGGAGAAAAAGTTTTAAAGGATGGAGAGAAAGTGAGCAGCAGAGCACTTTCAGAATGCAATTATGAAGAGTCATTGACTACAGAATGTTATATGAATATTTTTGTGAATGCAATATACAATAAAATATGGTAACGGGGGAGGCTGCTACAAAAAGGTACTATACAAATAAATATGTGTGACAGATGGCGGATTTGTAATCTGCCTTCCAATATCCCTTAAGTATCTCATTTTCTGCAGATGCTGCTCCTTTCTTACAGAACCATTTTTTTTCTCCCAAGTTAAGTTACAAGAAACTGGATTACTTTTCCACAAAGGGAAACCACACTACATTATATTCCATGTAGCGTGACGGAACTTAAAAGAAAAGGATGCTGGAGATGATTGAGCAATTTGCAGAGAGAAATCCCATCTGAGTACTTTTACTGGGAGTGTAGATTTGAACTGGTGCCAGCTGCAACTCAGATATATTATTGATTCTGGTGCAAAGCAGTATGAAAGCATCCTTAATTGTAGAGGCAAATGTTTACTATTACTACCCACTGTTTGCCAATGCTGCCTTTTCCATAGTGAGCTCACAGCAGTACAAAAGGGCATTTACGACAGC
>NW_015386844.1:267583-278719 GCF_001527695.2 Protobothrops mucrosquamatus | reverse complement strand
AGGCAGAAAAGCATGCCCAGTTTTTCTTAATAGCCCCAAGTCTCCCTCCTCCAAGCAGAAACCAGCTCTGTAGAAATGCAGATGTAAACCATTCAGGAAGGTTGAAGCTAGAAGATTAAGAAGACAAAGACACCTAAAATCTACATACCCCACCCAAACTCTTAAGACAGGACATAATAGGATTAACCCACAGATACCAAAGGGCACACTCAGACTCAGGTCAAAATACATGACACAGGAAATACAAAGCCTCAAACAGGAACAGGAAACAACTCCAAACAACCTCAAGAGCCCCAGAGGGTATAAAACCCCACTCCCTACATGTGCTCTCTCTCTTTTCTTCTAGAGCCATCTTTCTGTCTGGCTCTCCTCTTCAATAAACTGCAACCTCCTTTCTAAAGCAGTCGCCATGTTGTTTATTCCTGGCTTGGACTGAACCATGATGAAGACATTTCCTTCAACAGTTCTATCTGTGTTAAGGTGAAAAGTCCCTACTTCTTCCAGCTAATAACATCCCAGTAAGACTCAAATGAGAAGCATTAGTATTCAAATCTTAATGGAAATCATAGCTTCTGAGATACAAATTCCTTCTCCAGTAAATGGTTGTGTAGGAAGTCCTCCCCCTCAGAATAAAAATATTCTATAGATATTAAAAGAGGCAAGCCTGACAAGAGAAACAAAACACCTAGGATTTGCATTTCTTGCCACAGTTGTTAAACGAATCACTGCAATTGTTAAGTTAGTAACATAGTTGTGGCCATAATCTGGCTTCCTCTTTGACTTTGCTTGTCAGAAGGTCACAAAAAATGATATAACATGACCCCCAGGCACTGCAGCTTTCATAAATATATGCCAGTTGCCAAGCATCCGAATTTTGACCACATAGCCACTGGATGCTGCAACAGCCACAAGTGTAAAAAATGCTCATAAGTCACTTTTTCCAGTGCCATTGTAACTTCAAACGGTCACTAATCAATGGTTGTAACTCGAAGACTACCTGAACAGGACTCATTTCATCTAATCACTGTTTATCTAAGTTCATCACTTTTTCTTTCTACAGTTGGTTAGCTATTTTAATCCATATTTTGTCTTGGCCTAATATGATTTATGTAATTTCTTTATTTCTCATACCTCTTCAACTGCCACATATGTTGTCCTGCATGTTATCCTGTTCCTCAGAATGCACCTGTTCTGCCTGATGAAAGAATAAACAGCCAACAGATGGTTTAGGATCTGTGTTTCCATTCAGAATGACATTCTGAATTATACTAAATGACTCTTGCTGATCTAAACTGGACCAGGGGAATCTGAATATAAATGTTTTGTTCCTTTTGAATATGGCCGCGACATGCTTTCTTGGCAACTGTGGCTGCGTTTGGATGAAATTAACTGAAGTTAATGAAGTTGCTAACTTAATTTTGCCCTAATTTACCTGCGTCATGTTATGAGAATAAGCAATCATTTCTGTAACTTAATTTGGCCCTAATTTTCCTGCGTCATGTTATGAGTATAAGCAAGCCCATGCTGTAATTGCTTTTCTCATTTCTTGTTGATAGGCAGGGAATGAAGGAACTTTAACATCACCCTCTACACATCAACCCTGTGAGAGGGAGTGACTTGCCTAAAGTCACCCAGCTGGGTTTTTTTGTGCCTCATGCCGAACTAGAATTCAAAGTCTCCTGGTATCTAGGCCACGCCACCAAAGTGGCTCTTAAAAAAATAAACCAGAAAAACAAACGAGCATCAGAGAAATAATGGTTTTGACTTCTTCATGTTTGCAGAAAGAAAATTGGACTTAAAGAATAAAAAAAGAACTGTCTGCAACTGTAGTGCTACCAATAGTTTAAAACATGTGGCATTATAGCATCCCTATTTTCTCTCACAACCACAGGGTCTGGGCCTAGCATCAGATGAGAGAAAGTACATAATAGTGACATTTGTATGATGATGTCATCACATGCATATCCATTGTGTCTGTGTTGATATCCTCACAGTTTGCTGCAGATGCTGCTGATTACCGTATTTTTCCATGTATAAGATGCTATTTTTTCCTGCAAACACCTTGTTCAAAAATCAGGTGCATCTTATACAAGTGCAGCATCTTATACACGAAAAAATAATGGTAATCTCCGCAGCCCAGGGCATGCATGTGTGGGTTCTTTACATGCCGCTGCCATGCTGCCTGGTGCAGGAGGATATTGCTGGCCCGAGATGCCACCTGGATGGGGAGAAAGCCGCCCCAAGATGCCGCCTGGTGCTGGAGGATCATGCTGCCCCAAGGATGCCGCCGGTCCCACTGAAGCCGCCGATCCCACTGGCGTAGCTCGGGCTGAAGCCGCAAGAGGCTCCGGGAAGCCACCTCAGTACAGTGATTGATGGCCGAGGGGGTGGGTGGGACTATGCCCGCAGAGCACCATCTGATTGGAGGACGTCGCCTCCCTTGCGTGATGGTACCGAGAAGTACCAGTAAGCGAATATCTTACTCTGCTAAATTTAAACTGAATGTAATCAGTTATGCAAAAGAGCATGGAAACAGAGCTGCAGAGAAACAGTTTGGACCACCTCCCACTGAGTGTATGATGAAACAGTGGAGAAAACAGAAAGAACAACTCCTTAAGATGCCAAAACAGAAGAAGGCCTTGAGAGGAAAACCAGCAAAATGGCTAGACTTGGAACAGAGGCTTAATACTTGGATTATGGAGCAGCGCCAAAGTGGCTTATGTGTGTCAACCAAGCTTATTCAATGTCAGGCAAGAATGTTTGCAAGCGAAATGAAGATTGTTGGGTTTACAGGAAAGGCAAATTTCATGAAGAGAGAAGGGTTGGCCATGAGAGCATGAACAAATTTAGCACAGAAAATGCCACTAGTTTATGAGGAAGAAATCCAACAATTTCACTCCTATGTCATACAACTTCAGGAAAAATATCCGAAGAAAGTCAGATTGGAAACATGGATGAGGTGCCTCTCAATTTTGATGTGCCTTCCAACAGAACTGTTGATATGAAAGGAATCAAAACAGTGGCAATCAAAACAAGTGGCCATGAAAAGACACACTATACTGCTGTCCTTTCATGCTGTGCAGATGGTATTAAACTGCCCCCTATGCTTATCTTTAAGAGGAAAACTTATCCTAAAGAAACCCACCTGGCATTATTGTTCAAGTGCATGAGAAGGGATGGATGAACGAAGACATGATGGCCATTTGGTTTGCAAAGGTTTGGTCCAGAAGACCTGGAGGGCTCTTAAAGCTCTACTTATCTATGATTGTTTCCGAACTCATTTAACAGAAAAGATAAAAAGGATTGCATCGGATTTGCAAACACAGCTAGCAGTTATTCCTGGTGGACTCCAGCTACAGCCACTGGAGGTTTCAATTAACAAGCCATTTAACGCCCTGATGAGAGAAGAATGGAGTAGATGGATTGAAAAAGCAGGTGATAACTTGATACCGACAGGAAGAGTGAAAAAACCAACCATTACTGAGGTTTGCAATTGGGTTCTAAACTCATGGTATGGCGTCAAGAAAGAGGTTATTGTGAAGTCCCTCAAGAAATGTGGAATCAGCAATGCCATGGACGGAACTGAGGATGATCTCATCTATAGAGACGATGACTCAGTAGAAAGTGATGCTACAGAAGTTGAAGAAAGTGAGGAAGAACAAAGCAGTGCTGCAATAGAGGCTGAGTAAAGAGTACACCACCCCTGCTGAGCTTTGTACCAATGCTGTGGATGGCCCTGTGCGCGAAACTAAAGATGTGGTTTGTTTAATATTTAAAATGTTGATTTCTGAATTTTTGTTCAGAAAATTGGGGGGCGTCTATAGACGGAAAAATACGGTATATAGCTCTCATACAGTATATTGCTCTCCTATACCTACCTATGAAAGTCCAGTTGCATCTTGGGAAATTAACTGCTGCCATAAAGCCTCCCACACAGGAGAGGTTTCAGCCTAGATCATGCAAGCAATAGTTTCCTCTTTCTTAACTGCTAAGCAAGGGCTCAATATTAATGGCCACAATTCCAATTTTGTAGTCTTAGCAATTTACGATTCTCTGGAAGACGAGGAGTGCCTTTATTATAAAGCAGAAGAAAATGTTTTCTGGCTCAAGGGACCAGCAACTAAGTGACCGGAATAAGTAGCAAAAAAGCAATGTATCAGGATAATATGTCCCATAAGTTTACAGAATAAAAATCAAAGGACAGATGGCGCAGCTCACTTGTAAAATTCTGAGAGCATTGCAATCAAGATGAAATACGTTTTCAAATTAAATCAAAATGTGAATTTCAAAACTTTACTGAGATTAAAATATGGTTAACATACTGCTTCATCATCTGCATTATTTAATTACTTTAGATTGATCTTGAAAGAATCATGGAATCATAACATGTAAGGACTAGAATGGACTTTATGGTTAGTCTAACCCCCTGCCCACTGTAGAAATCCATAAAGTCAGTGTTTCCCACTTAGCAGCGTTTAAGATATATGGACTTCAACTCCCAGAATTCCCTCATCATCTCATCACTATCCTGTTGCTCTTCTCTGGACATGTTCCAGTTTATCAGTCTCTTTCCTAAAACATGGTGCTCAGAACTGGATGCAATATTTCAGGAACAATGACTTTCTCTTGATCTTCCAGTGTACTTCTGATGATGCATCCTAGGACTGTTGTTTGCTTTTTTTTGTGGTAATATTATACTGCTGGGTCATATTCAAGCTTTTTTCACATATACTGTTGTCACTTATGGTCACCTAACAAAACTTTTAATTCTGTTGAAATTCATCTGACTGGTTTCTTCTATCCTTTGCTCCAGCTTATCAAAATCTCTCTGAATTTTAACAGTATCCCCTAAGATGTTTGCTCATCTCCCTATTGTTATATTGTCCAAAAAAGGTACTCCTTGACTTAACAAGTATTCATTTAGTAATTGCTCGAAGTTATAACAGCAACCTATGACTGTTCTTCATACTTATGACCATTGTGGCATCCCTGTGGTTGCAGTATCCCAGGATCGTGTGATCACTTTTTGTGACCTTCTGGCAAGCAAAGTCAATGGGGAAGCCAGATTCACTTAACAACCGTGTTACTAACTGCAGTTACTGCAGTGATTCACTTAACCACTGTGGCAAGAAAGGTCATCAAATGAGGCAAAACTCACTTAAATTGTCTTGCTTAGCAACAGAAATGTTGAGCTCGGTTGTGGTTGTAAGTCAAGGACTATCTGTAATAATTTTTTAATGAGAAATGTGACCAGAATACAGGGACTCACTGTATATGGCAGTGGTTTCTGCTATCTCCTAACCTGTCCCTGTTTTAACTGCTAGTTACTGTAGAATTTAATCCAAAACTTGCTTTTGGCATTAAATATGTCATTAAGCACCTGCCTGCTAGGCATAATACAGGATAATGAAGATTCCTATATATGTACTTACACTTGAAATGGGCAAGCACAACGTGAGATACTGTGCTGTCACCAATTTATAATTAAAATGTAGTGCTTGGATGTGACTGCATTGTAAGCTTCAATTAGCCAGCATGATCCTTCTTCCGGCTTCCCTTCCCCCTGAAAAGCAATGATAACAAGCTCACATTCATGATCAGAGTGGGTTTCCTCCTCTCCCCCAACTTTGCTGCTTTGGCCATCCTGGAGCTGTGTATTGAAACATGATTGCGTTTGAGTCTTTTCACCGAAATCTTTTTTTTTCTTTTTGCTTCAGCAGCTTGGCATTCAGTACAAAGAGTTCTCTGATTTTTAGTAATGTTCCTCCTCTCTGACATAAACGTGATTTCTGTTTTAGTATACAGGCATATTTATTTGGTGTGTCCAGGTGCATGGGTTCCCCAAACATTGAACAGATCATTAACTGCAATTACAGCCTAATAACCAGGTTTTCTTGCCAAACTGCATTGTTAAGCAACAGAAACCTATAAAATGAAGAAGACTATTGTTGAAATACAGGGCTGTGGTTTGTAAAAGTCCTTGCTTACCACAATTTTATAAAGAAGGAATACCAATCCACAGTTGAAATCCCACTTTCTTCTTTTTCTGGCTTTTGAACCTAGATTCAGAGTTAGAGCTCTTTAAGTCAAGGATCTCTAAGATGGCACCTAAAAGTGCAGGTATCATGGGAAGCAGCTTCATTGGCATCCATCGAATTCTCTGTTCCACTTAAAAACTAACTTTAAAAAACTTGTAATTAAAAAAAGGAGGGAGAAAAGATTTGTAAGAAATCAAACTATCAATCTCCAGGATAATTTTTATTTTCAGAAATATGTCCAGGTCTCAAACAAGGCCCACAGGCTTCATTATAGGAAGGCTTCAGCCCCATGTTTTGCAAGCAGCTTAGATCTTCAAGTATATTAGTAGCCTTTACATCAGAGGTTCTCAACCTTTTTAGTGCCGCGACCCCAACCGGTCGTAAGTCGAGGACTAAACCGGTCGTAAGTCGAGGACTAAACCGGTCATAAGTCGAGGACTACCCAACCGGTCGTAAGTCGAGGACTTTCCCTGCCCGGGAGCGCCGCGCATGCGTGGTTCCGCCCCCTGCGCCGGCCGAGGCGTAGCTGGCAAGCGGCAGAGACAGAGCAGGCCGACCACCAGCTGGCCCAGCCCAAGGGAGGTAAGGCACCCGCCGGAAAAGGGGAAAAAAATGGCAGACAAAAAAATGGCGGACAGCCTTGCTTGGTGACCCCCGTGAAATGGTCGATCGACCCCAAATGGGGTCCCGACCCACAGGTTGAGAACCACTGCTTTACATGAATATATTCAGTGGAGCAAATCTAATCAAATCTGATTGGAAACTTAACCTTTATTTTTGCTTTCCACAGAAATACCCTTGCCCCAAGACCTCTACAAATTATTTGACCTGTTGTTGCTTTAAGAGAGTGTGAAAGTTAGAAAAAGCAGGCTCCTTTTCTTACGGACACAGGATAAGCCATATTTTGTCATAATCACTCATACTCTTATTACACCAATTACACTTTATTATAGTAACGGGATCTATGTAGATTACTAAATAAAAGCAATTGATAATGAGTTCAGTTGCCAGGTTGTTGGCTTGAGCTGACCAGTCAGGATGCATCACCTTACAACTGGCCTAACTTCGTCCTGGATGTCTATCTCTTCCCCAGCCCGCTGCAAGAGCCCAGAACTATCATCAGTTGTGTCATTTTATAAGTGGAAAGTCCAGTTGCCTCGTGAAAAAGCATCTTTGGGATAACTATGACCTGGATGACTGAGAATCTCCATAGACTTTCATAACTGGGGTTTTGCTTCTTTACCTTACACAAAACTTACTTTGTGAGCAATTTAGGGTGCCTTGTAGATGATCCTGTGGATGA
Source organism: Protobothrops mucrosquamatus (assembly GCF_001527695.2). Taxonomy (NCBI): domain Eukaryota; kingdom Metazoa; phylum Chordata; class Lepidosauria; order Squamata; family Viperidae; genus Protobothrops; species Protobothrops mucrosquamatus. The sequence goes on along the minus strand of NW_015386844.1, from coordinate 271,378 downwards.
TGCCCTCCAGAAAAGAGATCTGCTGATTTGTTGCAGACAGATCTGAAAGATCTTCTCTCCCAGTCCCTGAATGCTGTTTCTCTCTTGCCATTTTGGTTTTTGGCTGACACAGAGAACGGACATTTAGTCTTTTTCTCATTGCTCTAGAACAGGGGTAGGCAACCTTGGCTCTTTTATGACTTGTGGACTTCAACTCCCAGAATTCCTGAGCCAGCTTGGAAACCTCTCCCTTTACCCTCAGCATGGCTGGCTCAGGAAATCTGGAAGTTGAAGTCCACGAGTCATAAAAGAGCCAAGGTTGCCTACCCCTGCACTAGAATATATCACACTCTCAGGAGATGGACAGATCTGTCATCAAGAATCTTGCTGTTTGATGTAGGTCTACATTATGAAAGTGTGCTTCTGTGTGCCTCTGTGTCCTGGTGAGATTGTAAAGTAGGTAGAGAATCTGAGACACATGCATACATGCACAATATGGAATGGTGTGTGTGTATTGGTGTTGGAATTTTGCTTGACCAAAAATTATTTGAAGAGGACATTGGCTTCAGGAGAGAGAAAGGAAAGAAGGATCCCAAGGCACAATATCACTGAAAGTTTTTGATTTGGATTTACAGGTAGTCCTTGACTTACGATCACAAATGAGCGCAAAATTTCTGTTGCTAAGTAAAACATTTGTTAAGTTAATTTTGCCCCACTTTATGACCTTTCTTGCCACAGATGTTAAGTGAATCACTGCAGTTGTTAAGTTAGTACCGGTTGTTAAGTGAACCTGCCTTCCCCATTGACCTTGCTTGTAAGAAGGTCGCAAAAGGTGACCACATGACCCTAGGTCACTGCAACTGTCATAAATGAGTCAGTTGCCAATTTTGAATTTTGATCATGTGACCATGGGGATGCTGTAGTGGTCGTAGGTGTGAAAAACAGGCATAAGTCACTTTTCTCAGTGCCATTGTAACTTTGAAGGATCACTAAATGAACTGTTGTAAGTCAAGGATTACCTGTATTTGCTTTGTATTTCAGATCAGCACTTCTGATCACTCAGAAAGAATTGGGTGCGTGTTGGTTTGCATACTGCAGGTATTATAGATTTCATAAATACTGCCACCTAAAGATTAAACCTATTTTGTTTGTTTGTCAAATTTATTTGCTGCCCGTCTCACAATTCAGGTGACTCTGAGCTCTATTACTGCAGGTAATTTTGTACTTGTACAAAATTTTTAGAATACTTGTAAAATTGTTACACAGGAATATCATTTTCCTGGGCAGTCAGTAGACCTGCCAAAGAAACAATCTGAAAATAAATTAAGTCTAAATAAATAAACAGCAACAAATTAAGGCTTGAATTCCCAACCCTGTTCCACCACATGTTCAGGAGAACAATGATGCCTGGTTCCTGCTAGTAGGAGAAAGGGCAGCCAGGCATTCACCAATTGCTACCTTGAAACTACCCCACACTAGATTGTGTGGGGAGAGTAATGCTGCCCAGCAGTATTGCTGAGATATGTGGTAAAGGTGGGCTGAAGAAACAGAACAATTTATGTCAATATTCTTTCCTCCCAACTTAACAGCTGAGAAGAAAGCACATTAGCATGGCTGTGAGGAAACATTCTTAAGCCTGGAATGTGACTTGTGTTCTCATTTTAAGTTCACAGTGATGAATGGGCTAGCACAATGAAGATGCTAGATTTCATTTGTGTTCTGTTTGCAAAGGAGAAAAGAATGACCTCTACGGCACATGCCAAGCAGCAACCCAGCTCTCTTGATTTCATTTAATAACTAGCCATGGAGAAAATTACACTTTACTGAAAAGGCCAAATTCATCCTTGGTTTAACCCAACTGTTGCTGGTGGAATTATACAGAAATCAGCCTGAAGCTCTTTCTATGAAGATACCAAGCGGGTTGACTTAATAAAAAAATAATAACTGAAAAAGACATTACCTTAAAAAGCACGCTCATTTAACAGCAAGGTATTTACAGTATATGTTCATGCTCATTCCTCAGTCTGCAGGACAGCTTGAGTTGTGTAAGATGATTATTAAATATTTGGTACTAGGTTAGAATATTGCTTCTAATCATACCTTTTTTTGTTGCTAAAAATAATTTTTCGTCACTATGTTGTCATTTACACACACATTCTCTTCCATATGATGAAGATGGCCAAAATAATGCTCAGGGGCATTATAGACATCTAATTCTTGAAATGATGCTGCTGTTGCTAGGGAGGAAATTGCTCAATAACACATTGTGCCTTTTTGCACATAAACAGGATTAAAGGACTTTCAGTCTCCCTTACAGTACCATCTCAGGGCATCCCAAAAAGCTCTTCATCAACATGGCCCGTATTTTCATGGAAGTGTTGAAAAAGAAATGGTGTTTGGAAATTTTAACTTGGGAAAAAGATAAGAAATGGAGGGTATTGCATCAGATCAAATTAAAATAATAGCGTTTATTTAGCATCATCAGATGTCCTGCTTTGAAAAGAGCACAACAATTATAGCATTCTTGTCATAAGTACCCCATCATTTACTGAAATAGAGCACTAGAGTACTTTTTATTTCCCTAGAATGATATCCAAGTTTGTAAAATAAGGTATTGTTTTTTTCTGCATATGAATGTTTTGAATGTGTTGAAATATGGAAGGAGGGGGAAGCATGGAGACCATTTTAGCTTTTTAAAATATATTTTTTAAACATTTTTGCTGCATTACTTATATTTAAAGTGCTGAAAACTCATTTCCTAGGTTAGGATGAAGAAGAAAGATACTTTAGTACAAAATATATTGACATTTCCTTGTGCTTGGGAGGATTGCAAAATAATAATGCTTCAAAGACAATTTTTGAGTGGTTTTTAATGTGTGTGTGATTCAGTTTGCCAGAAGATTATTTGAATAGCAAAGAATTTCTGCAACCCCATGTAGTATTAACAATATGAATTACAGAGCTGTGTGGAGACTTGTGTGCAGTTTTAGAAAGTCATCTATGAGGAATTCTAGTTTTTTAGAATAGAAAATTAGGAAAGCTTTACTTGTTTCATCCTCTTTCAAATGACTTGTTCTTGAAGTACTTCCTTATTCTTCCTATGTTAAACACATAAAGTTCAGCCTAAAATAGTACTGAAATCCTGGCAGTTTTTCATTGATTCCTTTGCAAATTCTTTTTTACAAATTTTCTGCAGATTATTTTACAGTAGTAGTAGTAGTAGTAGTAGTAGTAGTAGTAGTAGTAGTAGTAGTAGTAGTAGTAGTAATAATAATTGCAATCCCAAAACAACTGGAGCACCACTTGAACACCATCGGCATTGACAAATTCGCTATTAGTCAATTGCAAAAGGCGGCCTTACTAGGAACTGCTTCCATCCTGCGACGATATCTGTAATACCATCAAAAATCCACATCTAACTATCCCAGGTCCTCGGAAAGGACTCGATAGGTAGACAAAATGCCAAATCCAGTCTGAACATCTGGCTGACTGTGCGATGATCCACAATAATAATAATAATAATAATGATAAAGTTGGAAGGGACCTTGGAGGTCATCTAGTCCAACCCCCTGCTCAGGCAGGAAACCCTATACCATTTTGGACAAATGGCTGTCCAATTTCTTCTTAAAAACTTCCAGTGTTGGTGCATTCACCGCTTCTGGAGGCAGGTTGTTCCACTGGTTAATTGTTCTAACTGTCAGGAAGTTTCTCCTTAGTTCTAGGTTGCTTCTCTCTTTGGTTAGCTTCCACCCGTTGCTCCTTGTCCTGCCTTCAGGCGCTTTGGAAAATAGCTTGACTCCCTCTTCTTTGTGGCAG
>NW_015386844.1:199662-266594 GCF_001527695.2 Protobothrops mucrosquamatus | reverse complement strand
TTTTGATAGGTTGGTCTGTTTTTTCCCTTTGTGTAAAGACAGATGCGAAAAACGAGTTAAATAGTTCTGCTTTCTCCCTGTTGCTTGTCACCTTCTTGCCACTTTCACCCACTAGTGGACCAATCATTTCCTTCACTTTTTTCTTGTTTTTTACATGTTGAAAGAAGCTTTTTTTGTTATTTTTGACTTTGGTTGCAAGTACAGATACATGTATATACAGTACAGATACATGTATATACACTGCATATGTTAAATGCATATTTCTTAACTTAAAGGAAGCATTTTTGTTGTATTATGGATTTGTGGGTACAGACATATGGACAAAGACAATGACTTTCAATGCCCTTGACTTTAATTTTAGAAGCTTTTAAAGTTGTGCCTCTATTTTATAGGCATAATTTCAAATTATCAGATACATATTGGGAGTTATATATAATTTATAACACTAAGTTATGCTCTTTCCATAATGTCACCTTCAAGGGTTGAAAGAAAAGTAATGCTTCCAATGTTAGAAGTCACCAACCAATGTGCTAGAAGCTCTCGTCTATTTAGCATCTGTTTTATTTATTTAGCTACCCATCTCACAAAAAGTGATTCTGGATGGCATGCATCATTTACTTGTAGAACAATAAATACATATAAAACTGTCACAATGTGAAATAACTTTAAAAAGGCACACCAAACAAGAGAGGATGATATTAAACACTGTCAGGGAGCCATCACAAAATCTCTGATTTTGTTTTTGTTTTGTTTTTGTTTTCCCTTCAGTGGGCAGGAAGTTGCTGTAAGAAAAAATGGTGTTCTTCATATAATTGTATTTACTGCACTAAAAAAACTTAACAGAAATTCCCATTCCCCATTTCTGAGGCTAGCTTAGCATTGTGGCCCCCAAATGTGTGGTTTAACATCATTCAAAAATCAGCCAGCAGGGGAGTTATAGTTCCAACATATTATATAGTTCTGGCATTCAGCATCGTGTTTTTGAGATTACCAGATAATCTTTTTACTTTGAAGGAAAACAGAATGGTGGGTTCATTGATCTTTAATAATACTATACTTTAAAATCAGTTTTTGGAAGTTTATTTTTAGGTTAGTACACCTTTTTCAACTTTTCTATACAAGTTTTCTTTTTCTGGAGAATTTGGAGACTGCTGTGCTACCCTTTCTTCATCCTTGCTCTTTTTGCTTTTAAATAAATGCTGGAAAATATTCAAATTATCATGACATCCTTGTAACTATACAGCTGAAACTATAGGGAGCCTTTCTTTCTTTCTTTCTTTCTTTCTTTCTTTCTTTCTTTCTTTCCTATTTTCTTCTCTCAAAGAGGGAGGGAAGGAAGGAAGGAAGGAAGGAAGGAAGGAAGGAAGGAAGGAAGGAAGGAAGGAAGGAAAAGCTGTACATGTTTACATAATCCCATTATAGTTTGTAGTCAGTTTTTTAATTGAATTTCAAATCAGTTTGAATCCAATCTTATTGCCTCTGAATCTCAGATATTAATCTTGGCTCATGTTGTCCATATTGACTGATAGCAAGTATACAGAGTTTTCTCAGTTACTGTTTATAATAGAAAGTGTATGCTTAATCACTGAATCCTTTACCATTTCACTAGTATCTTTCACACAGTCTATAACCTAATATATTTTGTAAGGAAAAAAACTACTGTTTTCTGATATTAGAAACCTATTGAAAGTATCACATAGCAATGTAATCCATGGTTCAATGAGATTCTATTGCCCAGTTGCAGGTAGTGACTTTAATCCCTGAAGAGGTTTTGGATGTCCAGTCCAGATACAATTCTCTTCACCCACAATGGACCATTGACGGTAGCAGCTTGATGGGCAATGACTGCTTATCAGGAAGTAGCGCAAATCTCATAATTTACTAGTTCCCATGAGACTATGGGAAAATCTATATAAGTAGAATCACAGTCTTTGTTGTTGTTGTTGTTGTTGTTGTTGTTGACCAATCTTGCCTGCTATCAACCAGAAACTTGTAGCTGAAAACAGAACATGAGTTATGTCTCTTGACAAAAGTGCAAGATGTCACTCACTGCTGGTTTTTTAAACTTTTTTTCTGGAATGTAAATTTATTTATTTTATTTATTTATTTATTTATTTTATTTATTGAATTTATATCCCGCCCTTCTCCTTGCGGACTCAGGGCGGCTGACAATCAATTTAAAAATACACCAAAAACAATTACAAAATTTAAAATTAGTTAAAAAGAAATATTTAAATATTGTCTAATTAAAATATGATTAAAACCCCTCTAAAAATTACCCTAGGCCAGTCCTGCTTGTTGGAATAGCCATGTCTTAAGGGCGCGGCGGAAGGAAGGGAGATCAGGGATCACCCTGATCTCTGGGGGCAGCTCATTCCAGAGGGTGGGAGCTCCCACAGAGAAGGCCCTCCCCCTTGGGGTCGCCAGCCGGCACTGTCTGGCCGANGCGCAGCAGCGGCGTTACGTGGGAGCGACGAGTCCCTCCCAACACCGCCCGCGCGGCCGCATTTTGGACTAGCTGGAGCCTCCGGGTGCTCCTCAAGGGAAGCCCCATGTAGAGAGCATTACAGTAGTCCAGGCGGGAGGTGACCAGAGCGTGAGTGACTGTGCGCAAGGCGTCCCGGTCCAGAAAAGGCCGCAACTGGTGAATCAGGCGGACCTGATAAAACACCCCCCTGGTCACGGGGGGGCGTTCCTTCTCTTGAACTGCAATTTCCTTCTCTTGAACTGCAATTTCCTTTCTAGAAGGCAAATTATTGGTAAATTCGATCTTGTAAATAAAGAGCAATCACATGGCCATTCTTGACATAGAATAGAACAGAACAGAACAGAACAGAATAGAGCTGGAAGGGACCTTGGAGGCCTTCTAGTCCAGCCCCCCTACTCAAGCAGGAGAACCTATACCATTTCAGACAAGTGACTGTCTAGTTTCTTCTTAAAAACCTCCAGTGATGGAGCACCCATGATTTCTGGAGGCAAGCTGTTCCACTGTTAGAAAGTTTCTTCTTAATTCCAGGTTGCTTCTCTCTTTGGTCAGTTTCCAACCATTGTTTCTTGTCCTGCCCCCTGGTGCTTTGGTGAATAGGTTGAAGCCCTCTTCTTTGTGGCAGCCCCTCAAATACTGGAATACTGCTATCATGTCGCCTCTGTTTCTTTTCTTTAGACTAGCCAAACCCAAGTCCTGCAGCTGTTCTTCATATGTTTTAGTCTCCAGGCCTTTGAACATTTTAGTTGCTCTTTGAACTTTTTCCAAAGTCTCAACATCTTTTTTGTAGTATGTTGACCAAAATTGGTTTCAGTATTCCAGGTGTAGTCTTACATAGTTGAACTGAAGCCTAGTTCTTGCTTAAAAACATGCTTGTAGCCAAAGTGTCCTTTTCTAGAGAATGAGGGTGCAGAGAGTTTGTTTGAATACTTCTTCATTCCTCCTCAATACACATGCAAACAGTATTTTTTGCACAAGGGGGGAAATGTTCAGAGAAAAGGTTTTATTCTAGTATTTTACTGGCGATGACTTTTTTGTCCCTAGGAAAGTAACTATATAATATCACATGGAAGGATGAAAGTAGCTCCAGAAGCTGGTAGAAATGGTGCCATAAGGATATAGATTTGAATGCCCAGTGGCCTAATTCAGATGTTACATTTGACCTCTCTCTGCCCCTTTTTGCTACTGCCAATTTCCCAAGAAGCTCTGTTTATACAAGGGTCCAGTAAGTACAGAATCCTTTCTGTGCTGAAGCCATAATGTCACCTTCTGTCACTTCTAGGCTCTTATGGTCCTACAAGCAATCATGATGTTCAGAATATCAGGTCTTGCCCTTCCATTAAAAATTCAAAGTTCAAAGCAGTTAATCGTAAAATAAAAATGATGTAGTTGCACACCAGTGTCCTCGAAGAATAAAATTCATTGCACACACAGATCAAATTTGGATTATTTCTTTCTGACTTTTTTCCATGGTAGTTTCAGTTCCTAAAGAGGCACACTGTTGTTCAATTTTAAAACTAGACTATTTTGATTGTAAGTCTTGCTGAGAAGACCTGAAATAGAATAAGGAGTCTCTGGCCCTCCAGATTTTGCTTGAACTTTAACTCCAAATATTTCTGAGTATTGGCTGGAATTGATGAGAATTGAGATTCAGGAACATCTGGGGTTACTGGTTTCCCTTTTCAGTTAAAAAAAAGTTTCTCCATTGACTTCTAGCTGCAAATGTTCATTGGGTGACTTTGAGCCAGTCGCTCTCTCTCAGCTCAGTCTACCTCACAGGATTCTTGGGGAGAAAAATCGGAGGGAACACTCCCAATGTAAAATACTATTTTTCTAAATGAGGTTTCCTAGTTACATTCTGTGTTGCGGGCAGGTCTTAATGTTTCAAAAATATTAGCTGACAATTTTTTTCAAGTTATTCTGAGGGTTTTTTAAATTGACGTTTAGATTAGAAATGCCATTAAAAATGCAGTGTAATCTCTCCAATTTACAATACTTTGTTGTATTAGAAATCGGGAACCATTTTCCCCAGACCTGGTCTGGAATATTAACTCTAACTCTAAGAGCAGACTAAGCTATGAAGAACATAATTTCCTTAGACAGTCAGACATTCCAGCCACATGGCACATGATATATTAGCCGAAAAGGAGTTCTGGAGATAATGTTTTATCAGAGATAATTCCAGCTGGTCGTTTCTGGGCTTTCATTCCTCAAAATTAATATGATGACATAATCATGATGCGTCTTTTTAAAGATTATTTTTTAAAATATGTTTTTCTTCTTAATAGCTTAGAACAGCGGTTCTCAACCTATGAGTCACGACCCCATTTGGGGTCGATCGATCATTTCACGGGGGTCGCCAAGCAAGGCTGTCCGCCATTTTTTTCCCCTTTTCCGGCGGATGCCTTACCTCCCTTGAGCTGGGCCAGCTGGTGGTCGGCCTGCTCCGTCTCTGCCGCTTGCCAGCTACGCCTCGGCCGGCGCAGGGGGCGGAACCACGCATGCGCGGCACTCCTGGGCAGGGAAAGTCCTCGACTTACGATCGGTTGGGTAGTCCTCGACTTACAACTGGTTTAGTCCTCGACTTACGACCGGTTTAGTCCTCGACTTACGACCGGTTTAGTCCTCGACTTATGACCGGTTGGGGTCACGGCATTAAAAAGGTTGAGAACCACTGGCTTAGAAAGTCATAGAATCATAGAGCTGGAAATGATCCTAGCTTACACCATAACTATGCACCACTTTATAAAATGCCTGAGATTCTTTAAAAGGGTCAACCATCCACTATAATGATTCCCATTGACAAAAAAAGGGGGGGAATGGATTCAGGAAACTGCAGACCTATCAGTCTCAATGTCTGGGAAGATCATGGAAAAGATAAGCAACGGATCCGCAAGCACCTAGAAGAAAGCACGGTTACTAGAAGCCATCATGGGTTTGTCAAAAACAGATCATGCCAGTCAAATTTAATAGCATTCTTTGACAAAGTAACTAAGTTAGTGGACTAGTGAAATGCTGTGAAAATTGTATTTGACAAAGTACACCACAACCTACTTCTTGGTAAGATAAAAAATGTGGAATAGGCACCATCATCATAAAATGGATTTGTAATTGGCTGACCAATCACACTCAACATATAGCCCTCAATGAAAGTACATCTACATGGAGAAAACTATGCAGTGGGATACCTCCTCCCCCCCCACCCCCAAAGTTCTGTCTTAGGCTCAGTACCCTTCAACATCTTCATAAACTATTTAGATGAGAGATAGAAGGGGACTCACAAATTTGCAGATGACAACAAGCTGGGAGGAATAGCCAACACTTTAGAAGACAGACTCAAGATCAAGAAGGATTGAGACAGATTTGAATGCTGGACCCTATCCAACAAAATGCAATTCAGTGGTGAGAAAAGTAAGGTTTTTGCACTTAGGCAAGAGAAACCAAATGCACAGGTATAAAATTAGGTGGTATGTGGCTCAACAGTAGTAATTGTGAGAGGGATCTAGGAGTCCTAGTGAACAATCACTTACACATAAGCCATCAGTGTATTGCAGCTGCCAAAAAGCCAATGCAGTCCTAGGCTGCATCAACAGAGGGATAGTATCAAGATCACATGAAGTGTTAGTACTGCTTTACATTGCTTTGTAAGACCACACTTGGAATACTAAATCCAATTTTGGTCATTACAATACAAAAAAAATGTTGAGATGCTAGAAAGATTTCAGAGAAGATCAACAAAGATGATTAGGGGGCTGGAGGCTAAAACATACAATGAACTGTTGCAGAAGGTGGATACAGTATGTGTACTCTAATGAAGAAAAGAATTAGGTGGTGACATGATAGCAGTCTTCCAATATTTGAATGGTTGTCACAGAGAAGAGAAGATCAACCTATTCTCCAAAGTACCTGAAGGCAGAACAAGAAGCAATGGATGGAAACTAATCAAGGAGAGAACCAACCTAGAACTAAGGAGAAGTTTACTAATAGTGAGAACAATCAGTAAAATGGCTTGCCTTCCGAAGTTGTAGCTGCTCCATCACCAGAGGTTTTTAAGAGGAGATTAGGCAGCCCTTTCTCCAGCATAGTAAAGGGTCTCCTGCTTGAGCAGTGGGTTGGACTAGAAGACCTCCAAAGTCCTTTCCAACTCTGTTATTTTGTATTCTGTAACTAAGTCTTATGGCAGGTTATGTATCTTATGATTATGATGAATGTATTTTTATGTTGATTATGATCATGATTTATCACCTGTTGCTTGTATGTACACTGACAGCTTATGCACCGGAGACAAATTCCTTGTGTGTTCAACCACACTTGGCCAATAAAGAATTCTATTCTATTCTAACTCACAGCTTCCATGGCCTACTTCTTAACCCATTCACTAATGCTGGTTTTGCAATTCAACCCTAATTCATTATCCCAAAATGACCACACCAGATCTCATACTTCTTTCCTACTGACCACTCATTTTTGTACTCAGTCCACATTCATTGGGCATTAATTTCTGTCTTGTTGACTCTCTGTCTCCTTTTTTTAATCACATACACTTCTCAAATACCCCATTCTCATTGCATTCAGCATTTTTTGACATACCCAAGTTGCCTCCTCATGTTCCTTTATTATGTTATCCAGTGTGCTTTGTTTAGCTTAACACTGAAAGGGGGAGTAAAGTTGTGAGAACAAATCCAATTTTCTTTCCTGGTGCAAACCCAAATTATCTGTCTGAGATTCTGAGAAGTCGGTCTATCCCACACTGGTGTACCTTATTGATGCAGCACACAGGTCTGTTTTCTTTCACAGATGCCTGGAAAGAATTAGTTGCAAAGATTTGTCAGAAGTATAGCATAAGGAAAAAAACAAGTGAACACTAAGCACAAACAGTGACTTTGAATACAGTCTTCCATTTATCATTTCAGAAGTTTCTGTTTCTTCTTATTCTGTATTGCAAAGCCTTGTGACGTTTCTTCCCTTTTAAATCAGATTTTCTTTTCTTAGAACTCAATTTGTGCAAGCAAAAGGACAATAGAATTGAAAAGGCATTTCTCTCGCTTCACTGACTGACTGGGTGTGTTTCTCTGAATACTTGAACCAACTTTTAAACTTCTCAAATCATTTTTATTATATTGTGCCAGGAAAGAACCTATTCCCTGCTGTAGTGTTGGATTGATGCGACCTCCCACGCCCATTAATTCAGTAAACCTTTATTAAGTCAATCATAGATTATGTGAATCCTTTACTTGGCATTCTAACTAAACACCAACAACACATTTGCAACCTGTACGGTTAAGGGTACCATGATCCACAGATTGATCCTGGACTTTGAAGTCAATCTTTGTAAGCCATATGACCTCACATATTATGATGCACTTCTTCCTTCCCCCAAAGGGAGGCCACTGAATACTTTCATGGTGACTTCCTGGCATGTGAGCAGTGTCTCCTCCAGCTGTTGATGGAACAGAATTCCACACAGTTCCAATTATTTATATGTTTTGACAGGGCTAAATATGTCATCAGGATATATTTGTTCCCCAGATAAAAATTACTTAGGCCTATGAGAGAGAAGGATATAATGTATTTGGTTGTCTGGTTAACTTTGAGGTATATTCAAAATGATATATGATTGGTGAATATTCAACTACATTTTAAAAAATAAAACAAGGCAGCACCCCCCAATGTAGATCAGATGCCCCTGAAACACAATTTGTAAAACAAAACAAAAACTGCAGTATAGTTTGGAAAGAAAACCCCCATAATACTTCAGTGTTTTTAAAGCCAATCTATTCTGTAGGATTGTTTTTAAAAAATTTGTTGCTGATCTTTGAATCTGTATTTGTGTACTCTCCTCCCCCATTCTCATATAATATTACAATCTGATAAAAATGTACTGAAGGAAAAGGGAAGGAAGCTAAAGCATTTTCAAAGATGCTGCTGGAGCTATACTGCTGGGTGTAGCTCCAGACCCCAAAATCTGTCTGTCTGTCTCTCTCTCTCTCTCTCTCTCTGTGTGTGTGTCTCATAACTGCATTCAAAGTAATCAAAATTAAAAGGAAGAAAAGGTGATAGACAGCTGCTTGATAAAGAGAAGAAAATGTGTGGGCTGGAAAAAGATTAGAAAAAAGGACTCAGCAGAGAGGGTTTGGAAGGGAAATGATGCACCCAGGATGTTTGGACCCCCTGGGGACATCTTACCTGATGTCTTCTGGATAGGAAAATAGATTAAGGTTTGCTGACACATCATATTGCCAGCAAAATGTTTGTGACAGAAGCTCTCATTTCTTTCTTTAAGGTGATCAAGTTACAATAATAATAGTACTATAAGTATTATAAGCAGCAACACAAATTGCGAACTGCACTGACGAGCAGAGTAAATACGCAGCTTTGTTCACTACACTACACTTGATCTTAGCCAAAAGACCAAGAAGCGATTGTTCACTAGTTGCACTGTTGAGAAATATTAAGATGGACATGTGTTTGGGCTACTGGACTAAGTTTCTTGTTATCTCTGGTTTTCTGTTCTTCAAGCACAGATTTATTTTGCTATAATTTACAGGCTATTTTATCTGCTGTTTTTAAATTAGGATCTATAATTGTCATGTTCTGGGTGGGGGTGAGATTGTATTTTCTAGTTAGTGATGGAAGTCATGAATGTGTTTTCTCCACCCAAATAGTTTCACAGAATGATCCGGTTCCATAGTAAACTGCAGCTGTTTGCCAGCAAAAGCTTCTTAGTTATGGTGTACATGTTCAGAGGAGGCCAGCCTGTCAGTATTGAGGGCTGTATCTTCTTTCTTACACATCATAGAGGTCTTCAAGAGGGAAAGTTTGAACACCATAAAGCAATTGTACCACCCCTGATTTAAATTCTCAATTCTTAATAGGTTTAAATAAAAGAAAGCATTCTTACAAGCTCCTTGTCTTTCCCATTGGTGGACAGTTCCAAAAGATGAATCATTTGAACTTGGCAACCTATGGGTGACAAATGTAAAACACTTCTGCAATCTTCATGTTTTTTCTACAAGATGCCGTGCATTTGGACAAAAACAATAGGTATTTCTTTAAGGCAGTGGATCTTAATTCTTCTCCCTCCCCATCAACATCAATGCTCAGAGAGATGCACTTTGAAGTCCAAAATGCTAACAATTACCCCATGTCTTGCTTTACTTTTCTAAAATGCTTTCTTTTCTACCAGCAAACAATCCTGTTTCCTGGCATATACCTAGAGGAATTGTATCAAGGCACCATCAGTAAGGACTTTAAACAAGGGTGATCAAATATTCACTATGCATGAAAAATTAAGGGTTTCTGTTATGTGCTACTTCCTATGCTAGAAATCAACGTACGTTGCTATAGGTGACATTTACCTAGATCCACCACTATGTTCTACATTGTTTCTACCTTTCCTAATTCAAAGAGATGCCCACAACCTCTCAGCCACTTTTTCCCACAAGTGAAATCAACACACCTTTCTGAACCATTAAACAAATGACTTAATAAAAGAATCTTGAATATCTATCATTATAGTATTTTTAAAAGAGTTATCTGTTTTCAAGTTGAGATGCTTTTGTTTTCTTCTCCACCAGTTGGTTTGCATGGATGGTTATTGAGGTCATGCTTTGTTTTCCTTTTCATCTTGTCATTTTACTAAATTACTTGAATCAAATTGAATACTATCTCTCCCAGAACTATGTCATACTCAGATGGAATTCTCTAAACTTTGTTCCATCATCTGATGACTTCCTACCCAAAGAGAAGAAGCATCTATGCAAAAAAAGAGAGAGGGAGAGATGTCCACTATGTAACAGGGAAGGTCCCTAAAATGTAGAGGACATATTTCCCATGTCAGGCTTCCTGAATTGTACCTTTTCATCTCTATTCTTATGGGAGATTCAGTATAAAAAGATTACATGTCATGAATGAATTCAAAGAGAAAATAATAAGTCAATACTGCAAATTATCTGGATTTTGTAGAAATCTCAATGACAGTTACTAAATTATTGCATGATCCAGTATGACACTATTTCCTGAATGTTCACACATGTGCATCTCTGAATAACTGAAAAATGTTATTAACTACAGGTAGCCCTTGACCTCCGATTTTAATGGAACTTGCCCATCACAGTTGTAAGTCATGAGGGTCATAAAAGGAGTCGGTCACATGACTGGTTCAATTTTATGACCTTTTTTGCAGTAGTTGTTAAGCAAATAATACAGTTGTTAAGCCAATCAAAACAAATGTTCAGTGAACACTGGTCATTGAGCAAACCAGTGGTTCAAATATGGGGTCGGTTTTGCCAAAAACTGGAAGGAAGTGCTGGTTCTGGGCAAAACCATCATAAAACGCTGTTACACAACCATGGGATGAGGCAAATGGCTGCAAATGCAGCTGTCTTTCCAAGAGCCCAAAATTTGATCACATGACCACAGAGGGAGGGCAACAGTCAGAACTTTGGATCGAGGTCATAAACAGGTAGGTCTGTCTTAACTTTGAGCAGTCGCTAAATCAAGGACTACCTGTAAAAGGAGCAAATGCATTTTTTGAGTCTATCCTCTCTAATTATGTTCATATTGTTCTGTGCTGTAATTCCAAAGTAGCCAATGAGACAGCATACTACTCTCTGACCATGGAAACTGTAGCTTCTTGGCTTCTATAAAAAGATCAATCAATGAAACACGTGGTTGAATATACTAGGAAAGAAAGCTAATCTTTTTCCCTAAGTGATTTATCTTTAAAATTGGAGAATCATCTCAGATTTATTAAGACTGTGATATTGGAGGGAGTTGAAGGCTGCTTCTGTTTAATTTTGTCTCCTGGTGGTGGCGGATGTTCTTAAATTTAGGCTGTTTTCATTTTGAGTAAATATTGTAGTTCCTCAACCTCAGTAGTTACTGTGACAAACTTTTCTAGGTATAGCAATCTAGTTACTGAAGATGCTGACTTCATATCTTCCTAGTAGCTATGTATGGACTTCCCTGCTAATTAAAAACTAGAATAGGACTCAGAAATCTTTCAGTTGCTAAGCAAATAGAAATCTCAACAGCTCCTTTCAGCATGTCCAATGGTGAAGAAAAACAGTGTAATTCTGTAGTGTTTGGTGGAATGCAGATTCCCTATTCCTATCATATTCCAATCTTTCCCTGGTTGGGCTTTAGAATTCCTTACACAACTGGAAGGCATTAGCTTGGAGAAGGTTGCCATATATCCATCAGATCTGTGTTCTGAATTCTCTAAAGGTTATTAGAAACAGAACATTGGACTCAACTCTTTTGGCTTATGTGTTATATGTGCTTTGTTATGGTCACACTTAGCAACTAAGCAAATCCATTCAAACTTCCATCCTCTTTTAAAAATTACAGATCTTGTAATTGTCCCAGTAAAATACTAACAGTACGTCAGAAATCTCTGTATTTTAACTGGTGAGTACATTTGGAATTTTGAGAATGTATCATGAATACTCTTTGGCTATCATGTGAGAAGTGTCAACATTAAAAAAAATTGTCAGCCATGGTGGATTAACCTGTTATGAAGCATCTAACCAACCAAAATGCTTTGTCCTATGCTGATGTATCTCGGTCATGTTTAGAAGCAGGTGGACATAGTCTGTCATCCCCCAAAAAACATTGATTGGACTGCCAACCATTTTTATTTTCTAAGAGCAACTATGAATCCTTATTGTAACCTATCTTTGGAGATAAAATATGTTAGCTAGGAGTAGACAAACGCCAAGGAGATGTCTCTGACCATTCTGATGTATTACAAATAGTTCTTTGAGGGGTTCCAGCAGTGAGCAGTTAAGTTCTAGTAGCTTTACAGGCTGAAGAGTATTTTGTTTTTAATGGATTCAGAATTTGGAATTATAACTTCTCCTGACTCTGCCCAATTAAAGTGTCTGTTAAAACAATTAGGCTTGCCTTTGGAGAGTATTCCTGTGGGGTCCTTGGTGTTCTTTGAGCTTGGTTGTTTTCTTGCAGACTTTTCATTACCAAACTAGGTAACATCATCAATGTTAGAAGGCAGTGGGGTATGCTCCCATTTTACATATTAGTGGTTACCCTGGCAGGGTTGGTGGGAGTTCCTTGATTAGGCTGTTATTTATTATTAGCTTTTTTTTTTGGTCTGAGTTGGTGGTTCCTTGATTGGGGTATTGTTTACAGCTTAGTTGTTGGTCTAGTATTAATCTTGATGTTAATCTCTGGTTATCTGAGTGTTGATTGTTGGCAAGGAGGTGTTTGTCTTTGTGTTTCCTTTTTAGCCTTTTGATTGTCTCTTTTGAATGGTATGTAAATGTTGCATATCTCTATGTATCTGTTTGTATTCCTGCTTCAGTTTGTATTCCTGCTTCAGTTTGTATTCCTGCTTCAGCATGTACACATTCTATTTCTGGTATTTGTAGCAGAAAGCCAAATGTGATGAATAACTTGAAGAAGGAATTATGCTCTCATCTTCCTCCTTGGAGCTTCTTTTGCATCTGTCCTCTATCAATCAGACCATATACAAACTAGACCCCAATTCAGCAAGAATTATCTGGGGGAAGTGCTGGTGAGGAAGTTAAGGATAAGAAAATAGTATTCATTAATTTAAAAATAGGATTCTATATTGAATGACAAACTATTTTCAGAGGAGTCTATCTAATATTATTTTATTGGGATATGCTTTCCTAGATTTTATTCCTATGTGTTTTCCTTCTTCATTTCTGATTAAACAAAGTGACCAAATTCCTCATCCAGCCATGAACTTCTCTAGATATCTTAAGACAGCCACCTTGCAGATAATATACCTGACAGTATTATTGAGAAGGTAAAGAAAATAGAACTATATCTGCTGCTTTGATCTCCTTAGGAAAAGGGTGGGATATAAAAAATAAATCTCTTTTCCAAATTATTTGAAAGTATCATGGATGACCTAGCTTTTAAAATGGATCACTGCATTGGAATCAATGCTATACTCTGTGTAGATTAAAGGGTCACTTTCTATCATGGCAAATGAATGAGAAATATCACTCCACAAGATTAACATCAAAGATTTTTTTTAAGACCAATGTTAATCAGGACACCCAACAAAAGTATCAAGATAGATCAATAGTTTGATTTAATGATGCTTTGTTAAATACTGAATTGGTTTCATTTCTAGTGCATCACGGTGTTGAAAACAATGATGCTGCTCATTGATAGTTACAGAGCTGTTCCTTCATTTCTTTTGATTACTAGGTTTGGATAGATAGGTACTTTATCTGAAGCATGAAGAAACTGTTAAAGATCAGAGCTCCTGTGCTGCCATTTTAGTTCAAAATCCATCAATAATATATCACCCACTTACTTTTCTCTCTTCAGTTTGAAAGCATTTGATAGTTGAAACAGTTCCAGCACCATGTAAGTTAGTAGGGTGGGGAAAGGCGTTTTTTTAATCAGTGAAGCATTTGTACTGCCGTACAGCATATTAAACTTAGTTTTTCTCGTATTGCTTATTGGCAATTAGATGGATGAAATAATTTTATAGGCATTAACCAAAATCGGAAATGTTTCTGTAAATAAATTAAATAACTCTATGCTGCTCCCAATGTGCAGACCAATGAGCAAATAGCATGCTTAAAAGCTCTGCTCTGAAGCTTTGTAAGAAAAAGGAAGCTCGTCTGATGAATAATTAAAACTAAAAGGGCACATGCTGCCTCTTTGCTGCCATTTGTTCATATTTTCAGCATCAAAGCTTGCATTAAAAAGCATATTTCAGACCAAGGATTCCAGTAAAATAGGGTCTTTTAAAACAGGACTTGTTGGTAATATGCAGTTAGCTGTTGTTTCCCTTGTTAGCTTTAATGGTTTAATTTCACTGTCAGGTTTAGGGAACTGAAGGCTGGAATTGCAGACTGTCAATTACTACCGTACGTGCAGGGACAAAGCACCTACAGATCTATCTAGTGGTTCATGAGAACACAGCAAGACATTATCAAGGCAGAGAGTTGTGGCCAAAGATCCTTGCATACATTTCCATATTCATGTGGTCATCACAAAGATATCATCTAAAAAGGAAACCAAAAATGAAAGGCTTTGTTTAAACCTGTCCGCCTCCAGAGTTAGAGATTTTTCTGTCTTAATGCCTCTTCTTCAAGCACTGTTTGATGTATGATAGAATTTACATACTGTACCTTGGACAGTTAGTGCCACAGCTTCATCTATTCCTAACCTCTCTGAATAATAAATAGCTTAACTAAAACCATTCTTTTAAAAAGGCTGTGAAGTGGGTTTTATTATTTCTTTCTAGTTTGTAGCATCACCGTATACTATGGTTCTAAACCAACATACTACGGTAAATATAAAAGGGGAAAAAAATCAGACAAACACCTAGAATAAAACTTGGTGTGCCGGTACACCTAAAACTAAGTGTTAGAAGCCAGCAGTAGGCCTCTTTGGTACTGTGACTTTTTAGGGACCTTTTGCAGCTGTGTCAGGAGGAAGGCGATGACATGGAATTCTTTTTTTGGGGGGGGGCTCTGTGTTTTGCTTGCTGGGAATAGAGGAAAAGACTTTAAATTTATGTTTTCATAGAAGGAGAGGAAGATACAGAGTTAGCAAAAAGGGGAAGTTTTGCAAACTTCCAAGATGTTATGCTACATCAGAGAGGATTCTGGAAAGAAGCAGTTGAATAATGGATTTGCTGGTGGAGAGTCAGAGTCCTATCATGGCTGAAATGGGCTAGGGCAGTGGTGGCAAACCTATGGCACGGGTGCCAGAGGCGGCACTCGGAGCCCTCTCTGTGGGCACACGTGCCGTTGCCCCAAACTTGCCTCCCCCGTGACCCCCTCCTCACCAGCA
The DNA here is from genome assembly GCF_001527695.2 of Protobothrops mucrosquamatus. Taxonomy (NCBI): domain Eukaryota; kingdom Metazoa; phylum Chordata; class Lepidosauria; order Squamata; family Viperidae; genus Protobothrops; species Protobothrops mucrosquamatus. The sequence goes on along the minus strand of NW_015386844.1, from coordinate 251,305 downwards.
AACCCCCTGGAGGAGAGTTGCCCCCGAGCGTGGCCCACGCGGAGCAGCGCAGCCAAGGACATGGCAGCCAGGCAGCATAGACACCACGCCCCAACACACACAGTTGATGCTGCGGGACACGGGCAGAGGGCGTGGCTGCCATGGCGCTGCTNGGGTGGGGCAGGGGCGGGGGGCAGTTTTTGGGCACTTGGTCTCTAAAAGGTTCACCATCACTAGCCTAGAGCTAGGCAACTTTACTAGCTTTTGAAAATAGAATATTGATCAGTTGGTTTTTATCCAGAGTAACATTAGCTAGTATATCTAAACATGGATTAAACTGCTGACTCCAATTAGGAATTAGAACATGGCTAGGATGCTAAAGAGTTCAAGACTACATCCTGGGAAGAAAAGTACTGAAGAGTGATAGTGTCTTGGGGATATGAGCTTTATGATCCTAAGGATAGGCTTGAAGATGATAGAAAATAAGATCAAAGGCTTACCTATCAGAATAACTAGCCATCATCATCACTACAGTCTGCAAGCAGATGGTACCATGCAATTAATTAAATTCTTTTAGGAATTAAATTCTTTTCCTAGAACTAGAGTTGTAAATAGGAGCAAAAGTATTAATTAGGTCTTGTGAGGATGAACAAGTGTTAGGAACAACCATATATTAGATACACATCATGTTACAGGGAGATATGCTTATCTAGAATGCTTTTAAGAGCAAGCCATTTTGTGCTTGTTTGGTACTCTTAGACTATCAGAATATCACTTGGCAGGCAAGAAACTGTGTGTTAAATAATGCAAACAATTAATGTTGAAGCTGATTAAAAGTGAAAGCACTTGTCTGCTTTGATAAGGCTTGGTTAATGTCCAAATGGCTTGCTTTGCTTCATTTGCTTTGCTTTCTGAATTTACTTATCTTTCTGAACTCGAATAAAGGAGAATAATCTGGAAAGAATATGGTCTTGCCCTGCCTCAAAAGTTTCAAGCAGGCTTGTGTGGCTGGACTAAAACTTGATTGCCCTGCTCCTAGTTGAACATCTTTATTACAACAAACAGACTCTCTAGGCTTAATTAGAGAGAAAAGCTTTCACCTCATGCAGGTATTGGAAAAGGTGGAGTTATTCCAGGGCAATGCTTTTGGAGTATTCCCCCCCCCCTTACCATCATCCCCTTGTTGGTATCAGCTTTTACTCAGATTTAGTGCCAATGCTACCTGAGGAAATAAAACTTCAGTTCTGGGGGGTTTGGATAAGGAAGCATGTAAATATCCTGTTGAAAAGCTGACTGGATTGCAAATATCATCACTGTTGTTCACCTTATTTATAAGGCCATTTCAAAGCAATCATTTTCAAGAAAACGAGAATTATGACAGCTTTTGTGCACTGTGCTTGGAATGATTCAGGTGTATCTCTCAATGACCCACACTTGGAAGGCAGAGTATAGAAGCCCTGACATTGTGGCCAATTGGAGAGAGATCTCTTTCTCTCCATCAACGGCTACTCATGGATTCAGTACATATGGCAGAGATTCATATGTTTTATGACTTTAAAAAATATTTGCTGAATGGATATCTAACCCTTTTTGCCGTATTCTGAGACAATTGTGGAAAGGACAACTCCACTACAATATTCTGCCCAACTGATCATTAGATATTTGTGTTTAGTAACTGCTTTATAACTTTCATTTACCACAAGTGCAGATGGGGTGTCAGCTGCACTCCCATATCCAGAGATCAGTTTTGTGTTTAAGGAGGGAGAGGAGCTGATAAGGCAACCTAAGTTCTTTTCCAGCTTAGATTTTATATTAGAAGTGGCCCCATTTTAATCTAACCCAGCCCCAAACTCTTCCCTAACTTTTTTTCTCCCAGCATCAGTCTTGAGGAGAGGAAGATTATTTTCCCCTTCCCTTAAGACAACACATCCTAATAAAACAACATGCCATTGAAAAGTAGCTTTTCCCCAAGGACTATTGATGTGATACTCATGACCTCTGATGGGCTATCTTATTGGAAATCCGAGCCATTACAGGCAGTGGAGGGACGGTGGGGTGAGGAGGAGGAGATTCATTTGCATCTAATAGAGACAATCGCCATATTGTATGTCCATTGCATAACAGAACAGCAGAGTTGGAAGGGATCTTGGAAGTCTTCTAGTCCAGCCTCCTGCTTGAGCAGAAGACCCTACACATTTCAGACAAATGGTTGTCCAATCTCTTCTTAAAAACCTCCAGTGTTGGAGCACCCACAACTTCTGGAGGCAAGTCGTTCCACTGAATAATTGTTCTAAGTGTCAGGAAATTTCTCCTTAGTTCTAGACTGGATCACTCCCTGATTAGTTTCCATCCATTACTTCTTGATGGATTGATATAGTTGGATGGTTATTGTTGAGACATATCTACCTTCCATTTATCCAGCATTATTTGGATGACATATTTGGAATCTGATGCGGCTACATCAAATTTGCAGGAAGGAAAAGTATCAGAATCCCTAGTTGTTAATAATAATAATAATAATAATAATAGTAGTAGTAGTAGTAGTAGTAGTAGTAGTAGTAGTAGTAGTAGTAGTAGTAAAAATAAAGTTGGAAGGGACCTTGGAGATCATCTGCTCAGGCAGGAAACCCTATACCATTTCAAACAAATGGCTGTCCAGTCTCTTCTTAAAAACTTCCAGTGTTGGAGCATTCACCACTTCTGGAGGCAGGTTGTTCCACTGGTTAATTGTTCTAACTGTCAGGAAGTTTCTCCTTAGTTCTAGGTTGCTTCTCTCCTTGATTAGTTTCCATCCGTTGCTTCTTGTCCTCCCTTCAGGCTCCTTGGAGAATAGCTTGACTTTAAAAAGATAGAGAGAGAGAGAGAGAGATTGCCACTGCCAGAATCAGCCATCATGCAGACTGGAAGCCAGAAGCAAAAATTAAAGATAGTTGCCTGTGTACAGGGGAAGAAAAGTCTTGAAGTGTTATTTCATCCTGCTGCAATCCAGCTGGTGCAGGCAAAGTCAATGTGAGATGCTAAAATGTGTTTGAAGTCTATGAATTGTAAAGAAAGGAAGAAGATGTGAAGTGAAAAGAACAGGAATGAAGATAAAACTGCTGTCAAGCAGGCTCAGCAGCAGAAAAGGTTCATCAGGAGAATTCAATCCAACAATGACAGAAGACTTTCTTTCCACCTCCTTTCGCAAAACTACAAAGAAGAAGCAGAAGGAAGGAAATGGATCAGCATTAAAAGTAGTACTACAGGACAGATCAGGCATTTTGGGGTCACAATTCTCATAGTTAGAAAGCAAGGTTGTATTCTGAAAGATATAGGAGACTAGAAAATATGAAAAACAGCTGCATTTTGGGATTCTTTATCAAATAAGCCATTTGAGAACACTACTAACTTTGATAATAAATGAAAATATCAAAAACTGCTGGTCACTTATTAACCAAGGTTAATTGTACAAAAGGTTAGGAAAGTTTTGGCTTTGAATAAGACATCAGATAGAAAACAATGAGATTATTGTCACTATGACTAATTCATCCTTATCATTATCCTATTGCTTAATTTTTAACATGAATTCCTGGCTACAATGGGATTGAAATTTCCTTTATCTAGCTGGGCATGAGATGGAAAGCAAAGTACTGTTTTGATGTAAGTAAGTGTGAATGAGTGAATGTCTAGGTTCTCCCAATATATTAAATTACAGTATGGATAACTAGATTTAACAAGTTTTATGAAACTATGCTATGTAATCAAACATTTAAGGCCAAGTATCCTACATGGACCCTGCCAGTTACAGCCTATTCAGTAACACATAGTTAAATAAAATAGGACTTGGTATAATGGGTGTATCCAGTGAGTTACTTCCTTTTGACTGAATCAAGGGATAAGGAGAGGGATGAAAGAAGATTTCAAAATATGACTGCCTATAGATCTCCAGATAATATTACTTAAAAGCCAATATTACAATGGGCTTCACGTTGTCTTCTCTGCCACCATTTTCTATCCATGGCTCAAACTGCTTACTTTTTTAATTAAAAAAAAATTGGACCGAAGTAAAGTTTTGAAAACATTGGAAAAGTTAAAAGGGGAGAGATATAGATATGCTTACTTTTAAATAAAGTCAATAATCTCCTTATATGCAGTGAGCCATAACTGGTTTCTGAACAGGATCAACAGTTTCATGATAAGCATTCAGTAAATTGAAATTGTTGAGCATGGAATGAAGTGTTCTCAGCAAACATCATGAATAAATTTCATTGATACTTTTCTCAAGATAAAACGGCTTTCCAAAATACCCTGATTTGCATATTGACAAGAGTTAGCCAGGAACTTTGATTATTTCAAATGAAATAGACCAGGGGTGTCAAACTGCCGGCCCACGGGCCAGATGCGTCATGGTAAAACTGCACCCACCCCATTGCCAAGTCACGATATGTCGTGATATGTTACGTGACGTTGCAAGTTTGGCACCCCTGAAATAGATGGTTTTGTTTTAGAATTTTAGGATGGGCAAATGTTAGATGAGTATAGTTCTTATACTTTTCAGATGCAAAATGAATTATGTGTGAAAGGTGGTGGGATACAAATAGCAATAGCATTTAAACATATACTGCTTTCTAGTGCTTTACAGCCTTCTCTAAGTGGTTTACAGAGCCAGCGTGTGGCCCCCAACAATCTGGGTGCTCGTTTTACTGACCTTAGAAGGAAGGAAGGCTGAATCAACCTTGAGCCAGTCAGGATCAAACTCCTGGCAGTGAGCTCAGTTAGCCTGCAATACTGCATTCTGTATAAGTAAATAAATATCATAATTTGTAGAAGCACATTACTAATTTGTAACTAGTGGATGAACTAGGTCTCTCTAATTCATGGAAACCATTCCTGTAGCATAGTCCACAGTGTCTATTTCTATTACTAGAAACTTGGTGGACAGCAGCTATTTAATAATGATATTAATTCACCTTGTAACTTTCATTCATAAAATGATTTATTTGGAACCTGGTAGATTAATATAGACATGATGGCTAGTTAGCTATCAAGGAGATTAATAATAGTTAGAAGATATAATCATATATACCAGGCATGTCCAACCCACGGCAACACCAGAAGCCACTCTGGCCTTGCTGTTCGCCTGCCGCACTCCCCAGACACTCCCAGCAGCCGCGCATAGGCAACACTTGCCTGCTGCTCCCCTCAGAAGATCTTGCTCTCTCCTGTAACCTGTCACCAATTGCAGCCCCCTCACTCGCCCTTCCCAGCACCATTGTTGCCACCTGCCACCCGATTGGCTGGGGGCTATTTGTCCCATGTAGCCAAAGGCTGTCTGGGCAAATGGGCCAGGGGCGGAGGGCCAGCGGCCCATTGCCCAGGGAGAATGGCCAGGGGAGGGCCAGCAGAGGAGGAAAGCTGGCTGTAAATGGGCCGAGGCGGGTGGCTGGAGGAGAAGGAGGCACGACCAATGGTGGGAACCTAAAGATCCTAAACTCCCTGGCCTACATGAAGCCCTGGACAGCTAGTGATGCAGCCCCACAAGATAATAAAAAAATATATATATAAAGGAAGTTTGTTATTTATATAATGTACATTAACTATACATTAACTATAATATATATTTTATATGTGGCCCAGAACAATTCCTCTTTATTCAGTGCAGCCAAGGCAAGCCAAAAGCTTGGACAACCATGATACATAAATAAGAATACAAAAATATTGAAGTAAATGGACAGGATCCTAGTAGTCCAATAAGCAAACAACATGCTGAGTAGAAGAAAAATACCTAGGAGGGGGAATATAGTGTAGTTATAGTCAGTGCTTTTTTTGTTTTTTTAAAAAAGGGTGCCAGAACTTACACATGTCATACAATCCGCCTTGCCTACCCTACAAGGTTCCATCCAAAAAAGGTGCCGGAACCCCGTTCTGGGCGTTCTATGACAAAAAAAAAAGCCCTGGTTATAGTTATATTACTAACAGCAACATTGCTCTACTTGTAGAACATTTGAAATGTTGATCAGTTTAAATATTTTGGGACACTGATATTATTTTTGCTATCATCAGGAAAAATAGTATTTTATTTTTCAAAGACTTTGATTTTGGGGGAATGGATGTTTATATTCATGCAGAAGCCAATTTTGATAGAAAAACACATGCCTCTGTAAAGAAAATGATGGAGCAAAAGTCTTTCTGTCTGTCTGTCTGAAACTTGGCATAGTTATATTCCAATTGTGGATTTTACGAAAGGCATTCCTAGGTAACAGAATGCTTATTAAAAAAATTATGCTTGGCATATGAAAGAACTAATGAAAAGAATTTTTTTAAAATGCTCCATCTGGTATAACCAACAACAACAATATATATCACTGAATTACGCTGATTTATAATGGCTATTAGAGAATGCTATTATATAAAGCCCTGGTACAGGGCAAAAGTTGTATTTCATTTGTATTATAAAAGATTTGATGGATCCCCTGGATTGGAACTGGGAATAAGATATACTTCAGACTGTAAAGATTCCAAAAGTTGATTCTGGAGCCTTTTTTGTTGCATTGTTTGCTGTAGCCACAGCGTGGTGACCAGCTCGTGCCACCAGAATTCAGACTACAGACATATCACGTATAGAGAGTGAAAGTTTGCTTAAGTGGTTCTGCATGCTTCCAGTAAGGCAAAATGCACAGTGCAGTATCATAGCATTTGACCAAAATTGTATTCAAATTGCAAATATTTTAGATTGTGCCAGTTTGAGGAAACAGTATAAAGAAAATGTTGATACTCAGAGCAGGGGTTACTTTATAGTATTGCCAATTTGTCTGGTTTATTATAATGCCAGACATGAGAGCAGTATCAAGGAACAGATAAAATATATGTTTGTCATATTGGCTGTTTCCATGACATCTTGAATTTAATGGGAATAGTAATCTAAGTGCAAATGGAAGGCACCAACTTGAGAAAGACTGGAACAACAACAACAACAACAACAACAGAAACTATTCAATAGTAACTGTATGTGTTGTACTTGGTTCTTTAGGCCTGACATTAAGATGCTGGTTTCCAGAATATTAGGTCCAGATTCTAAAAGCTAAAATCCTGGATACAGCAACCTGGAGTGAGAAACCAAAACAAAGCTCTATTCAGATGAACATAAGGAACAGATAGGATTGTAGAAAGAAACAAGGGTAGAGGTAGAGACTTGTGACAGGAGGACTCTGTAAACATAAGCACTAGTAGTTTAAAGAGGATATCGGGAAGTTGGCAGTTGAAAATAATAAAAGAGATCCATTGAAACTTCTAAAAAAATCTGTTTGCTTGTTTGTTTATGGTACTGTATGTATAATCTGCCCCTTTCTTGGTGAATTCTGGATAACGTGTAACTATAAAAAACAGTATAAATTCAACAGGGAAATCTTCAAATCAATAGTTATGATAGGCACCATCCTTCAATCAACTGGGGAATGTGTAAGATTGGGATTTTTTTGTTCTCCTTTACTTCAGCCTACAGTGTTTTCTATTTTTCCTATAATTCTTTTGCAATTGCTCTAGTTTTACCAGCCTCCTCTTTGGTTCTGAGTCAGGTATGTGTTGCCTCTTAAGATCATCACATTGTTTTGATTAGATAACAGGTCACTTGCAACTGAGTTTGTATTTTGATGTCAGTCCTATTCCCCAAATGAGAATTTTTGTAATTAGACTACGCCTTTCCATCACATTTATCTGTGAAAAGGGGATTCATAACAAGGTAAAGGATTGGGGTGTGATTTTCCTTTTTTTAATAAGCACAATGACACCATCACACTTGGGAGTAGCAGCCATAAGAAAAGAGCTTATTTGAAATGCAGTCGAGTTATTAACACAGCAAGAATGGAAGCTGATTGATATAACTCCAAATGCATGCAATTATCTTCCCTGATATCTACTTACTAACAAATTTTCATAATTATGTTACCAGCATTTGCAGAATGTATTGATCAGCCATTAAGCTCTCTGAACGGGTTCACAGGAAAGTGTCTAGTTTAGGACAAGAAGCAAGCCCATTTCAATGACTTGCAAACCTGGCTTGTTTCAATACACATTTTAGGATTCAGATGTATTAAATATAATTGAAAATAGAAGAGAAAGATGGATTATCTCCTCCTATAGCCTTGCAGGAGCAGGAGGGGCAAGAGAGCACATGCTCCAAGGTTTTTTCATAAAATATAAAGTAACATTTGTCATTGCACACAGATGCAGTTAAGAGTCTCTTTCCAGTAAAAACCCTGTCTCTGGTATAGCTAGGACTTTTAAGACGGACCATATGCCAACCAGCAGCATGTGGTCAGACATCTGGATAATTATCCCAACTTGCAGAACCTCAAGCAATAATTGGTTGATGCAACTTCTTTCCTTCTGTGCATTTTTCCTCATGGAAATATTATTTCCTAACTCACAGAGCAACTTCCTCTTTTCAGCATCTCAAAACCAAATGTGCAAGTGTTTATCTCCTCCAGGTAGTTTTGTTTTTCTTTCTTTCAGATTTCATTTCCCTCCAACCATTTGTTTTCCCCTTGTTATTCCATAGATCAAATCTGTGATGCCTCAATCTCCACAAAGCACATCCTGTCAATTACCTTGGTGTGCATACCATGCATATGACACCTCCTTAGAGAATCTCACAAAACTGAAATTTCATCTAGACATTTAAATTAAAGCCTCCTTTGAAGGACTGAGAGAAAAAAGATGGTCTACTTCTGTAAGAGATCAAGAAGGAGAGGCTCAGATCAAAAGAGACCTGTTGCTTATGAGCTGAAAATGTGCAGATTATAACAGCAGATTGCATGAGAAAGATTGGAAACGAGGATTTGAGAAAATTGGACACTGCAAAATATGTACTGGGCGTCCAAACCGGGAGTTGTTATTGCTTTAATTATTATTGTTAAATTTATTGTTACTCGCTCCAAAAGACTGGCTGGTTATGTTATGGGCTTGCCTGTTTTGACACAATGTAAAATTTAATTGTTTATGGCACAGCTATTAAGTACATCAAGAATTCAATCCTATGCAATTTACCTTGTCCATAAGAGGGATTTTCTTCTGAAAAGACAGATACAGGATTGCTCGCTAAAATATAAACCAATTCTGCATATGTTCTAATCTAAAATGAATATGTGTGGAGATCCTATCAGCTAGTTTTTAAAAAGTGAAAAGCAAGTTGGCTTTTTTCTTTCATGAAAAATGTAGGGACAAAACTACATTTCTTTTTACAGGGACAAATAAATTGTGCTTGAGGATTTTCTATTTATATTGTTCTTAACTAGGTAGGTGTTCCTAGATGGCAGAATCACATTGAAGCACAATATGACAGGGCACTCACTGGTTTCCACATCAACTAGATGTGAGGTGGCTATGAAAAGACCAATTCAAGCTTGCATTATTAGGAAAGGAATTAAAAGATCTTGTGCAGATGTTGTTCTGTTCAAGAAAAAAATTAAGTATGTCAGTCAAATGGGCCCTGGACCATGGCTCAAGTCTGGAAGTTTAATGTAGACAATGGTACAAATCCAATTAAAAAAGATAGGCAATAAAAGAAAAACTTGTTCTTTAAGACTTCTGAATGTTCATATGTTGGAAGGGAGGGAGCATTATGAAGAGTTTATGGGCCAGATACACCATCAATTCAAAAAGTTTACTGTAAAATCAAAACATTTCAAACATTATATAATGAAATTGAAAGCCAGTTTGGCATAGCGGTTAAAGGCACAGAGCTAGACACATGGAGGCTATGAGTTCTAGTCTTGCTTTTGGACAAAGCCAACAAGATGAGGTATGTTTGCATTAACAGAGTTCTTTCTGTTTTCTTAATAAGTCTCCCAAAATATTATTATAAATCACTCGTTGAAATCAGGGGAGAATTCAAATATTTCAGAAATCTTGATTCTTTTGGCTGAATAAATCTCCAGGAAAGCCTCCTTCAATTGATTTCTTTGGACGTTTTCTTATTTTGCAGGGATATACAAGGGACACTGTTTTCGAATCAACCATTTCCCCGAAGACAACGACTATGATCACGATAGCTCTGAATATCTTCTCCGTAAGTGAAAAACCCAAAGCCTATCTAAATGAGCATTGCTGATTAGAAAAGGATTTTTGTGTGATTTGTTTCTTTTTAGAGAAACAATGCTTGAATTTTCATACATAAATGTGATCCATTATATTAACACCCCCCAGAAATTTTGAATCAATCATTTTGTTATTTTAATTAACAAGATTTCAATTTTACATTGTTGAAAACCCACTAGTATATCTGTACCAAAGGTGAATAGTCCATAAAATATAATCAGCTTTTGGGCAGCCCCTGTAGTTTCAACCTATTTGGCTGCCAAATGTCTATGGCTAGGTCTGTTTGTTCTAGTTTTGGCAGAATCTCCCACGAAGCACCATAAACAAAGTAACCCGCAATGTCTCTGTGTAACAGTCTGCAATGAGAGAGGGAATAAATATGGCTATTTAGCACCACTGTGGTTTCCATTCGCTTCCTTTGTTTTGCAATGATTTTACACAGTTTCTATCAGGTTTCTGCTGCTGGATTCCATCGTACATTTTAAGTCTCTAAATGTTATTCTTATATTCCAAAATCCTGAGAATAAAGTAACAGTCCTTGTTATTAAGTGCCTTCCCACTTGTTAAAGAAGTGCCCCGTTTGCCAAAGATCCAAAGAATTGTTACCACAACCTTCTTCCAGCTTTTCTTCCATCCAAGAAAGTTTGCAGAACGTCCAAAAGAGATTATTCCTAGGTGTTGTGTGGGAGGTAGATCCAACTTCAGTTTGCAGAGACAGGATATGAAGCTGAGAACTCATGGAAGCTGGTTTAAAGAAAGGATGTGTCTTACTGAACAGAGATAGAGAGGGTGATAAGTGAATTTGACCAACAAGACATGACTACATATATCTAAATCATACAATATTTCTCATTGATCCAGGTCATTTAAGGGCGAATCTGCAAAATCCCACCACTACTTTTTCCCGAATATCAGTTGGTTTCTTCTTAGATTTGCTGTTTGTACACATTTCTTTCCCAATTAATAATCATTTATTGCTTCTGCTACTTGTTTATTTTCATTTATATTCTGACTTCCCTTCAAATAGATAAACATGGTATCACCTTCATGTTATCTCAGTGAACCTCCTTCTTTTCTCCCTGATTTATCCACATTTGCATGCTTCCATTTACTGTTTTCCTCTCCTATCTTGCATCTAATTATTCTTCTCTGTGAGCTCTGTTTCTCAACCATGATCTATACTGCTTCTCCTCAGTGTTTTCAGTCTCTGCTTAAATCTTCTCTGGTTATCCAGCTGATTTTTTCAGTTCAATTTTCTAAATACTGGCCAATCTGTCAGAAAAATTAGAAAATCACCAATTTTTTCTGCCTAGGGAAGAAGAGAGATGATTTGCAGATGATAGCTAAACCTATTTTTTTTAGCTTTCTGATATTGGAAGAGTTAACAGCTACTTGAGAAGCTGCATGCATTAATGCTGCTGAAAACATTTATACTATAAAACTGTTAGAAGTCAAGTTTATATAGAGCTTCTGCTATATAAATGGTAGAAGTGTAGGAATTGTCTTTTAACATTCACTTGTAATAATAAGATGCTAAATAACCACAGCTGGGATGCCAATTGCTAGCATTCCTGGGGCAGGAGATTTTGGCAATTGTAATGCACTCTATATGAACCGGTCCTTGAAGACCATTTGGAAACCTCAATGGGGTGCAGAAGTAGCTACTTACATGCTAACTGGATCTACTAGCTATAGGCAATATAACATTGATACTGTGGCAGCTGCATTGTCTGCCCAACTATTTTTTAGCACAGTGCAGGATGCTGGTAATAGTTTAGAAAGAGTTACAAGGCTTAGAGCAGTGGTTCTCAACCTGTGGGTCGGGACCCCATTTGAGGTCGATCGACCATTTCATGGGGGTCGCCAAGCAAGGCTGTCCGCCATTTTTTTTGTCTGCCATTTTTTTCCCCTTTTCCAGCGGGTGCCTTACCTCCCTTGGGCTGGGCCAGCTGGTGGTTGGCCTGCTCCGTCTCTACCGCTTGCCAGCTACGCCTCAGCCGGCGCAGGGGGCGGAACCACGCATGCGCGGTGCTCCCGGGCAAGGAAAGTCCTCGACTTACGACCGGTTTAGTCCTCGACTTACGACCGGTTTAGTCCTCGACTTACGACCGGTTGGGGTCGCGGCATTAAAAAGGTTGAGAACCACTGGCTTAGAGTCTGGTTTTCTCCAAACTGTAGAGGGCATTGGCAATGGTCTTGAAGGAGAGAAGGAAGAGTTGCTACAAAGGCAACAATCATATAAGGTGGTCTTGAGCCCATTCCAAAAAACTAATTAGATAGATCTAGGCCAGGGGTCTTCAAACTTGCCCTTTTATGACTTGTGAACTTCAACTCCCAGAATTCCTCAGCCAGGCACAAGTCATAAAAGGACCAAGTTTGAAGACCCCCGATCTAGGCCCCTCCCTAATTTACAATTAAAGATAAATTGATGAAGTCTTTCAGACTTGCAAGACTCTGTTACTACAGATGTGACAATAAAAAGTATTCCTGGCCAATATGGCATTAGTTTCTTAGTTTGGTCTACCATATAGGGTTGGCACAAAGAGAATCTACCCATCCCAAGGCTTACTTGCAGAAGATGCTTGCTGAGTCTCTCCGTGTCTTCTCAGACTCAGCAGGAAGGGACTTGTTTTCAGCAGCTCTAGTGCTAGAACTATATTCCTATTTGTGATTCTTACAAAGCTATTAAAATTTTGTTTTTTTTTCAAAGATGCTCTGGGAGGGTAGAATTAAGAAACAGATTATCTGAGATATATGTTAGCACAATCAGAATAGATGTAATTTATTGAGTATTCTGATAGATTGTTTTAAATTAAGGCTGTTATGTACCAAGGATATTATTTTATATGTATTATTTATTGGGGAATGTCTTTTATTTTTTGTCTTAGGGGTTTTTTTGCCATTAGCTCTGTAGTGAGAAAGACTGAGGTAGCATTAAAGCCATTTTAAATAAATAAAATAAAGCAACTAGATGTAAATGTACAGGCAGTGACATGCAAATAATATGTTCTGTTGTGGTATTTAGAACAATAAGGTGCTAAGATACAAAGCACATGTTCGTTAATCAGTTCAGCTGTAGGCCACTGATCTAATGGAGTAACTATAGAAGGGTTGACAGCAACATGCCCTCCCGTTTTCAAATTATCCAGCAGTCTTCAAGAATCAGGTTTAAGGAAAATGAGGGAATTGTAATTCAAAATGACAAAAAAAAAATCCAGAACCTTCTCTGCAGACAAATTAAAATAAACTTCTGTGCCACCCAGGCATAAAGGAAGCTTAAATAGCAGGTTTTGCTATGTACAACTAACTCTTTTGGTATGTCCTATATCAAATTTTTTAGCAGGAACCCTCACAGTAAAACATACCTGTTAGACAATGGTAGGATACTTGGTTCTCATTTTTATGCTAAGACAAATTAGAAGATTGTTTCCTCAGTAAAAAGAAGAAAACTGTAAATAATTAAATATTCTGATATTATTCTTCATAAAAAGACCAGAGTGGATTAGTTTCTTCATTTTTTAAGATGCAAAGACTTGAATTCCAAGATTTAATTAGTCTTGCATGAGATTTAAAAAAAATGTATATTGTCAGCTTAGTCTTTTAGTGAATAGTTTTTTTTAATTTTCTTAAAGTTTAAAAATACTTACATATTAACTGAGCAAGCTTCCTCAGCTTGGTTATGGCTACAAAAATCCCAAATCTCCCAGCTAGCATAGCAAGTGGGTAGACATTATGGAAATTATTATCCCATTTGTAGCAGCCTATAAATTTAATAATGAATATCCAGAGATTGTCTAGTTGAAGTATGCTGTTCTAGAGGATGACATCAAGAAATTATGATAAACATGAGTATACTTAACCTTTGCTGAATAGTTGAAATAGACAATAATAATAAAGCCTTTAGTTACTTTTTTTATGAGAAGTCTTTTTTCTCTCTAACTAAGCACTAAACAATGAATATTATTGGAACTTGTTGTTCTTACATTGCCCATACACAGCTGGACCACAGTGCAGAGGCGTAGCGTGGGGGGTGCAGGGGGGGCCAGCCACACCGGGCGCAACATCTGGGGGGGTGCGCTCGCACTCGCAGCTCTCTGCCCCTGCCTGGCTCACTCACTCTCTCTGCAGTGCTGGCTGTGCGAATCCGATCCGAGCCGCTGGGTCGCCGACGCCGCCCACTGTGGAGGGGGGCGCAAATTACTTGCCCCGGGTGCTGACAACCCACGCTACGCCACTGCCACAGTGCCAGTCACTCCACAATTAATTTGAAAAGGAGGCTTTAGTTCCTTATTCCTTCTTTCCTTTTGTCCATTATTCCTCTCTCATTCTTTTACTTAATGATGCTTCCACAAAATAAAAGAAAAATGCCAGGTATTAATATTATGATACACACAACAATGTGAGATCAGCTGTCGAAGCTAAAGTGCTCTGAGACTTTAGAAATCAGACAGATAAGCACTTCCCACATAATACCCCAGATTTGACAGTTGTAGGTAAGAAAGACAAACAAAGTTTGGATGATGGATATGGTAGTACCTGAAGACAGCAGAACAGAAATGAAAGAACTGGAGAAAAATCACAAAATATAAGGACCTGTAAACGGAAATAGAATGACTATGGCAAAATAAAGCAAACGTAGTAGCAATAGTAATAGGCACCTTGGGTGCAATCTCAACACAATTGGAGCACTGTTTGAACAACATTGGTATTGACAAATTCACCATAGTCAATTGCAAAAGGCAGCTTTATTCGGAACAGCTTACATCCTGTGATGATACCTCTAACACCATCAACATCTGCCTATCCAGGTCCTCAATAGGTAGACAAAAATGCCAAATCCAGTCAGAACATCTGGCTGATTACAATGATTCATAATAATAAAGTGTGGATAATAGATGTGTCAATACCAGGAGATACGGTAGAAGAATAGAAGACAAAGAATTGGAGAAGATCACAGAGTATCAAGATTCCAAAATTGAAACTGAAAGTGGCCGCAGTGGGTATTAGCACACTGGGTGCCATACCAAAAACTCTTGGATGGCACTTAAAAAATATGTACATTGACAGAATTTCTGTCTGTCAATTACAAATGGCTATCTTGCTTAGATCCACATATATACTATGTCGATACATTACAATATCTTAGGCTCTTGGGAAGAATTCAGTGCATATAAAGGCCAGCTAAATAACTGGCAACTGTGATTGAATTTTTTTTCTTTGTTATAGCCACCCAATTCAGATGGACTCAGACCAGCATAAAGGACCAAAAAAAGTAAAAACAATTAAAATAAATAAATAAAACCAGACAGATATCCCAGACTAAAACTATCATAACAGCAACACGAAATCACAACAGTGCTCCCAAAAATATATTAAATCCAGACCTCTGGGATGAAAACCAGGTTTTAAGAGCTTTCTTGGACCTCAGGAAAGAGGGTAACACAAATGTGCACAGGAGCATAAATATGATATATTCTATCTTTCTGACTAAGCGTTTGCTATGTGGCATCATCAGTAAAAATATAAGATACTCCATGCTCTGGTCTGCCCAGAACTTTAGCTAACACGAAAGCCACTTGTTGTCATGCTGAAATATTCATTTGACTGTAATATGATTTCTGAGGTTGCCCGAGAAGTTGAGCTAATGCTGGACATCCAGAAGAGTGAGACCAATTTATCCTTTTCATTACAGCAGGTGCAACTTTGCTGAAATCAATCTTCATTCACGTATGATGTTGCCTGAAAATATTCAGGCATCAAGAGACTATAGTTAGCACAAAAAATGTCTTAGCTTGCGTGACTGAGTGGATAGCAAGTCTTGGTTGCTAATCTTCCCTTTTTCCTAGAGCCTGAAAGGAAACCAAGTGGAATGAACAGCTGCCACATTCTACCACTCTTGCATAATGAATAGCAATGCTTTATGGGGACTTTTACTGGAGCATGATCTGCTCACATTGCTTCATTTCTAGACATGTGGAGCACAACCTATATTCTGTGGCAGTTTTCAAGAGGAAGCTACATTCTCACTTGTCTCTGTTCATGATAATCAGAATTGAATCTGCAGTTCTAGAAAATTAACATTGGAAGCAGTTTTCATTTGCAGGGAAGGAAGGAAAAAAACAGGTCCTTATTATTAAAGGGGAAGCATTATTTCTTGGTTGGAGTAGGAGTAGGAGTAAGAGGAAGAAAAGGAGGAGGAGGAGGAGGAAGAAGAAGAAGAAGAAGAAGAAGAAGAAGAAGAAGAAGAAGAAGAAGAAGAAGAAGAAGAAGAAGAAGAAGAAGAAGAAGAAGAAGAAGAAGAAGAAGAAGAAGAAGAAGAAGAAGAAGAAGAACAACCACCACCACCACCACCACCACCACCACCACCACCACCACCACCACCGCTGCAAGAAGGTACTACTATGGTCTTTAGCCTGGATATACGAATATCATCTCTGCCCTGTTTAGGTTACAATGAAGAATACTTCAGTATATAAAAGGAGAAATTCCAAATAAGAAACTATTTAATATTCAATTTATAACTCTCTATATAAATATGACAAAATACTGCACTTATGGACTATGTCTTTGCAAAAATATAGTTACATTTAATTGTGACTTTGTCTTCTTGGCAATACTGAATCAGGACACGCAAGGCTCTTCTAAAGTCTTTTGGGAGCTTGACATCATCATTGTGTTATCCATATAGAGTAAAATGGAGATAAAGCCATCTGCCAGCTTAGGACATGGACATTTGGGTTGCCAAAAGACCCACCATGGCATAGATACTATTATTAAATGAAAGGGGAGCAAGCATGCAGCCTTGTTTAAACACCCTTATATGTTGGAACAGCATTTGATAAATATCTCCTTTCATCTTCAGAGAGGTGCTGTTAAGAATCCAAATAAGAAATAATGAATGGGGATCAATCAAAGATTTCCAATGGACTATCAATGTTCTCTTTTGGAAATAGAATCAAATACTGATTGCAAGTCTGTGAAGGCTACCTGTGAGGAGATTATAGCATTTGGGATTTCTCAATAAAATGTTGGAGTATCAGGAAAGACTCATAGTAGACCAACCCTTTGTGAAACCAGCTTGTGCCTATGATATCAAATTTTCTTCATTCACCCAATCCCTTAATTTCCCTTGGAGATGCCTGGCAGGCAGGGACCTCTCTTCTACTTTTTGAAGATGGTGACTACAATTGCTGTGCGTTAATTCCTACAAACATTGCCAGATTTATCAATATGTGTAAACAGTGCTGCCAGAACAGGTACCTCCCTACCTCATTTATAAACTTTTTAATTAAAGCAGGAGGAATTAGATATCTCTACGAACATTCCATGGCTCTCAGATGAGAGATCAAGTTTGTAATCATAAAATCCTGTCATTTGTTAGCTTCAGAGCTAATGCAACATTATTAAGATTTTCATGACAATGCTGTTGATGACAGAGTTTAAATCTCCTTTATTCTTATTTCAATTGACAGAATCTCCACTATTGAAAATACTTATGTAAGCGGCAAGAATCATAGGAATATACTTAACTTTTTGTCAGGTATTAGATTTATCAGCAATCCAATGTAATGTGGAAGAATGACACTGGGTTGTTTGCTGTTGCAACAAATTTAAATAATATATTGTTCTCTAGATTCTACTAGTCTGCAGCTTCCCGGATTCCTTGCAGGTGGCCATGACATCTACAACTGATGGGAATTAAATGTCACCTATTCCTGTTATAAGTTGTTTTTAAATGTTTGAAAAACAGCAAAGAGATTAAAACAGAGTACAGTTATGAATCTTAAACCATTAAACACAGTGGAGTGTGTGTGCTGAGAGTATATTTATGGAGAGTTGTACTGACGATCACAAATCAGAAAATAAGTGCTAAGTTTAAAGAACAAACATTCCATAGATTTCAAGTGTGATGTTAAATAGGACATAATCATTTCAGTCACAATTATATGGCAACCAGGTCTTTAGGATTTTCTTTCTGGCTTCCTTTTCTAATACTTGAGGATTTTTTTTTCTCTGAAGACATTTAATCCAGAACACATTCTCCTAGCAATTACAATGAATTACTAGATTGTGAATTTATTATATTGCACATATCCCTCACAAACGGCCATATTGGCTAGGGCTTATTGTTACTGGAGTTCCTCAATACTTGGAAGATCACATATTGCCCATACTAGATTTACACATGTTCACACAGCTGGTATTAATCTAGATTCAGAACGAGGCTACCCTCCCTTTGCTGTCCAAGCAAAACTTGGTAAACTTTGAGAATTGATTGGACATTGTTAGGTTATGGCCTAAACAAAGCTCTAGCGGAAGGAGACTGTTCTAGCATTTCTCTTATGTGACACAAAATAATATAAAATGTTCTATAAAATAAGAAAAGACTGGTTTTTGATAAAGATTACTAGCCCCAAGTGCAATAGAATCCTGATTGAGTCTTGTCCTTCTCAGGTGGAACTGAAAAATTCTCTCCCTAAAATTGGATCTGACATTTACAAACAGTATTAACCCAGATCTTTACACTTATTTAAAAATATCTCAAACTAAGTCAGGCTACTAGTACATTTAGCTCAGTATTGTTTGTAGCATAGTGGGGGACTGGTGTAAAAATATCTTAAACTAAGTCAGCTATTAATCCATTGTTTTTAGTGTAATGGGGAACTGGTGGCCTACAAATGTCACTGAAGTACAATTCCCAGTTTTCCTTATTATTGTACTTTGGCAAAATTTGGCTACCCATCCTGGTCAATGTGGTTGTAAATGTCAGTTCTAGATTTCAGGTAAAGATTTTTTCAGTTCCACCTGAGAAGCATAAGACTCAATCTGGGTCCTTCTGCACTTGAGGCTAGTAATGTTTACCTAAGCCTTTACCTACTCATTCCACCTAACAGATTTAGCTTTTTAGACAGAGGGTGGAAAGCATGACTCACTATTGTTTAAGTAACCAACATGATTAATATGATCGGTATAAGACCATACTAAAATAGTTCCTTTGACAAACAAGCCCAGGTCAACTTCTATCATATTAATAAATAAACCTGGGCCTTGTGTCCTCAATCTATTTCGTCCTAGGATGCCAAACCAAATTATGAGCACCACTGTTCTTTCTTTGTCTCTAGGTAATTGTGAGCCTGTTCTGAAGCTCTTGCCTGAGGTAATTCTCTTGCAAATCAGCAAGCATCTCACTGTAATTGCAATTTATCCTTTAGTGTAGAATAAAAAATGGCCATTACTTAACGGTAAAATCTGCAAAAGAGACATTGTGAAACAAGCTCTAGTATTGATCTTTCCTGACAGGGCCAATTTCCAAGATGCTGGAAATCTAATTTTTTCTCTACTTCCAAAGAACCTCTGTCAATCTTCCTCAGCACTACTCTTCTTCCCTTCCCTTCCCTCTTTTCTTCTCTGGCCTCCCTGATTCTTTTTACTTTTATGGTTTGTGCCCTTTTCACCCAGTGCTGTTGGAGATTTTGCTGAGGAAGAAAAGAAGCTGACTTTCAAAGCAACAAATAAATAAATCAGCAAACATGCAGTAAAGGAACAGAGTTCTGTGGAACCGAAGAAGAACGCCAAAGCCATGCAAATTGATCAATCAACCCAGACCTTGAAGGGGTGACAAAGAAGGCTGATTATTGCTGTGACTCAGAAGGGAGTGGCTATCTAGTGCCCCTTCTCCTCTAAGCAAACTCCCCCTTAAAATGTGTGTGCTTGGACTTTCATGCTTCAGCCCCAGAGAAGGCTGGATGGGGCAGGACAGCTCCCACAGAGTCAGTAGTCTTAATTATCCAAATCCGCATGCCTGCGAGTGGCTGTTCATAATACTGCCTGTCTGGCATTCTGCCATCATCTGCTCATCCATTTTTCATGACTCTTCCATGCATTAATTTCTGGGTTATTCTTTATAACCCCTTTAGCTGGTAGCTTGTCAGAAGATGTTTCCCCATATTGTGACTGTAGAAAGCTGATTATGGTAATAACCTCATAAATTTTCCAGCAGGAAGTGTAAAAACTTCATCAGAAAAAAACCCAAAACAAACGGAAGATTCAGTGTTTTGGGGGAGGCTTCCCATTCCAGAGGCAAACATTTTGCCTAAATACAAAACATTCTTTATTCTGATAACTTGTAATCTAATTGTATTATTATTCCCTTCATTCCCTATCATTATATTGGCTGGGGTGATTCTAGCACTGCTGGACAAATTACCTGGTGGGCTCCAGGTTCAAGGATGTTGATAACCATTTGGCTTTTTTCATTTTTCTTGAGAGTATTTGCTGCAATTTTCTGTTATTCTGTCGATGCCACTTTTATATTGCTGATTTTACAGCGTCTATGAATGCCTGATGATGTTAATGACAATGATGTAGGGTTTTTTTTGGGAAGCTTCAGTAACATCCTCAAAGTGCTTAGGGTAAACATTATTTGATTAATAAATTGTCTCTGATCATATGAATTTGTTTTTTAATTGCTACAGTTCTTTTAAAAACCCATAACAAAACAGCCTTGCACTGTTACGGTCCTGTGTTTCTCCCATCCCCCTTTCTTTCTCAGGTATAGTACGTGCTTCCAGCGTGTTTCCCATCCTAAGCACAATCTTGCTGTTACTGGGAGGGCTCTGCGTTGGAGCTGGGAGGATTTATAGCAGCAAAAACAACATTATCCTTAGTGCTGGAATTCTTTTTGTAGCAGCAGGTAACTTCATCTTTATTTTATAGGCTTCTTTAATTGTGGGGAATGGAAAAGGTCATGTCCTCCAAATAATATCAGCAAAGGGATCTTATGATTACTGATTGGGTTCAGACTTTCACTGAGCCAATTCTGCTGGAATTGGAAAAAATGTTATTTTCTTTAGCCCTTCCCTTCCCACAGCCCCAAGTGGCACCATATAAAGTTAGCAGACTTCAGGCTGGGAAGCACAATTAGTGTTTTACAAACCTGTCTCTCTATAAAAAGGATGATTGGAGTAACGGAATAAATTACAAAGCATGGATTTAACGGAATATTACTTATTGCCATGTGGAGTCCCCATTCCCAAACACTTTTTAGAACCTCTGCTTGCGTTTATTCTTCCTGAGGGGAAGGTGGACACATTTCCAAATCAGCTCTAAGCTAAACCATCCATCAGGCTCATCGATCAAATCAGGGTATCAAGAATCAACCTTGAAAATAAAGACAACAACATAATTGACACTTCGCTTTACATAAAAATGCAAAAAAAATTATGGAGGCAATGAAAGGAGGTGTCCACTCACTTTCTAAACACCTTGATGGAAACCCAACTCCAAATTTTCACACAGCTTTTTGAATGGAATCGGAGGTTTCTAGAGAAGCAAAATAAAATCCTTCACCATGTCTCTACCATTCTCTTCCTCTAAAAACTCAAGGACAAATCATAGTTAGTACTTCTCTCTTTTTTTCCTCTTTATCAACACCTAAAAGAACAGCCCTCCTTTTTCAAGGAATGCTGATAGGTCTTCACTGAAAGGGTAACTCTAGAGCAGAGATGTCAAACTCGAGGTCCGTGGGGCTGCCCCAGAGACAGCGAGAGACCAGCCCCTGCTGTCCCGGCCCAGCTGGCTGGGTGTCCCCCCCGGGTGCATGCACAGCAAGTAGCAAGCGCAGCAACTGCAGCCCAGCAGCCCCTCAGCCACCCATTGGCTGCCACGCCCCGGGATCCCGCAGCCCCGGGATCCCGCAGTGGGTCCAAGCACCGTGGCTGCCGGGCCAGCCCTCCAAGCAACAGACAGAGGCAGAGGCATGAGGGGGGGGAGGCACATGATCTGGTCCCCTGCAGAAGCCTTGCAGAACCGAGCTATGGATTGAATCTATAGCAAAGTTCTCAGCTACAGTGGCCTTCTGGAAAGGCCTCTGACTGCAAAATGCAGGCCTGGGGATGCCACAGAAGAAGTGGGCCGGCGAGGGGAGGCCTGGCTGCAAGGTAAGTGGGTGTGAGGTGCGTATGGCAGCTCCACCCCCATCCTAGCTTGACTTTTAGGTTTGTGCCTTGCCCCAGAACTAGGGTTTATTTCGGGGGTAGGGCTTACTGTCAGGGAAACATGGTAGAATAGAATAAGAATAGAATAACAGAGTTGGAAGGAATCTTGTAGGTCATCTAGTCCAACCCCCTGCCCAAGCAGGAGTCCCTACACCATTTCTGACAGATGGCAACCCAATCTCTTCTTGAAAGCCTCTAGTGATGAAGTACTAACAACATCTGAAGGCAGTCTGTTCCATTGGTTGATTGTTCTCACTGTCAGGAAATTTCTCCTTATTTCCAGGTTGAATCTCTCCTTGATCAGCTTCCATCCGTTATTCCTTGTCTGGCCTTCAGGTGCTTTGGAAAATAGGTTGATCCCCTCCTGTCTGTGACAGCCCCTCAGATATTGGAACATTGCTATTATGTCTCCCCTGGTCCTTCTCTTCACTAGACTAGCCATGCCCATTTCCTGTAACTGTTCTTCATACGTTTTAACCTCCAGTCCCCTAATCATCCTTATTACTCTTCTCTGCACTCACTCCAGAGTCTCAACATCTTTTTTATAGTATTAAGACCAAAATTGATTGCAATATTCTAGGTGTGGTCGTCCCAAGGCTTTATAGAGTGGTATTAGTACCTCACATGATCTTGATTGAATCTTGATTGATTGACAAGACTGGAGGTAAACAGAACAGAGTTAGTGCCCTTTTGGCGTCATTTGTTGTGCTCATCTTTCTAACTAGTCTCTTGTTCAGAAGATAATGAGATCTGATTAGGTAACCCCAATCCTGTAACCTTCCAAGTGTTAACTCAGTCTCTTCCACGGACTGTTTTCAGTCATCTCTCACTCAGAAGTAAGGGCATAAATATTGCAGGGTTTTATTTTTTAATCAACAGGTATGGAGAAGAGAACTAGGGAGTAGACCAATAATAAATGTGAAGACAACCTCAATTATTACTGTTATTATAATGTGAACCCGAAAGAGACCTGGAATTTAAATTCAAGTCTCAGAGCAATAAACTTTTTGTTTTAACAAGTGAAACCTTGGAAATTAAATCTTACCTACCCAGGCTCAATCTTATTATTACAGATTTTTTTTGAGGCATAGATTGTGTGTGTGTGTGCGTGCACGCACACATGTACACTGTATGTCCCCTCCTCCGGTTGCAAGAGTCTTGAGAAACCTCCTTGGTGATCACAGGATGTCTAGCTCCTTCATAGCAGTTATTGACACATACAAAAGAATGCTATCTCTCATCATCATAAAGTAGGTGTACCCTGTATCAGGGTTTGTCCTTCTCTGAGATTTGCCACAACATTCTTTCCAAACTAAGCAGATGATTCACTGTATCCTGTGTAGTACAAGATGTATTCTACTGGATCTAAAAACAATTTAAAATAACATGAGGCACTTCCCATGATTTCACTGGAGGCACTTCCAGTGGTTTCACCTTTTATCTACCTTACGTAAGACAAGCCTTCAAACATATTGAACATACTTTAGTAACTGTTGTTATCTGTGATTTATCTCATACTATTTATTTTATTCTTGAACATTCCTAGAGTTTGTTGGAAAATATTGCCTTAAACCACATAGATAACTTAAGCAGAGTTAAAGCTCTTGATGCCCTCCAAGTATTTTGTACTTCAAGTCTAGGCAACTATTCATTTTATACATATAGTTAAGGTTCCGGTCCAACAATATAAAGCAAATAAACTCATGCTCAGAACTGCATGAAAATGAATTAGCCTACGGAGTAATTAAGAGTAAGATGCAAGTTGATGTGGCAAGAAAATTATCGTGATAATTGTCTCCTGGAGCTTTTCTCCTAACTAGATTTCTCCCCGCTATTTTCTTTCCAGGATTAAGTAACATAATAGGAATTATTGTCTACATCTCCAGCAATGCAGGCGATCCTAGTGACAAGCGGGATGAGGATAAAAAGAACCAATACAGTTACGGCTGGTCTTTTTATTTTGGAGCCTTGTCTTTTATTGTGGCGGAAACAGTTGGTGTGCTGGCTGTGAACATTTATATTGATAAAAACAAAGAGCTGAGGTTTAAGACCAAGAAGCAGTTCCTTAAGACTTCTGCTTCCCCTTACGCAAGGATGCCAAGCTACAGATACAGAAGAAGAAGGTCCAGATCCAGTTCTCGATCCACAGAACCTTCTCCGTCTAGGGACATTTCTCCAGTTGGGATGAAAATGGCAGGTTCTCTTCCGATGAATGAAATCTCCATGTACACCCTCTCCAGGGAACCTTTGAAAGTCACCACAGCAGCAAGTTACAATATAGAACAAGATGCTGGCTTTCTTCAAGTCCACAATTTCCTTCAAAAGGAATTCAAAGAGGGACTTCATATCAATATGGTCAACAGGAGAACAACACCTGTTTGAAGGGATTTGTTGGGGGTTTTTTCTGAAACAAAGCAGGGGAAGCGAAATCCAGATCCTTTATACTCTATGTGAAAAGTATGTCTTTTGAAAAGGCTCTTGTATACTTCAGGAATAAGAATCCCAGAATGAAGTTGCAGACAGAGACATAACACAATGACCTGGAGAGATGGAACAATACCTTTTTAGCTGATTTTTATAAGCTCTTTCAAAATTTGATTAAGAAAATAATGTTTAAGAAATACATACAGAAATTAAAATCAGCCATTCCAATCCCTCCACTTTTGTAGTATGTATTGTGTAATTTGTGTCCTGGAAAATATTTTAGTGGAAATAGATTTTTAAATTTTCAGTGTGGACTTTTTTCTATAACCTGGCCCTTTGGTACAATCTGAAATTCATCATAAATGCTGCCTAATGTTTATGTTTCTTTAGAGCAGAAGAAAAAGGCATGAATGAGAATGGCTGGCTGGGGAATTCTGGGAGTTGAAGTCCACAGACCTTAAAGTTGTCAAAGTTGGACACCTCTCTTTTAGAGCAAAAGTCAAACAGTGGGGGTGGGGAGAGAGCATATGGTTGGTTCCAACTTTTGAAGACCAATGAGGAGAACCATTCAAACTGGAGTTCTGCTCCTGAGCCTTAGGCATCCTTGGGAAACGATCTGGTTTCTGACTTTAAATACCCTATAATATTGCTGAGAATGTAGACGTAGGCTCCATTGACCTCTCTTCCTTGTTTACTGGATTGCCCAGTAGTTTTTGACTTTTTATGCTGCACACTCTTAAATAAAGACTGTGATTAGGTGAAGAATATCAGTTTCTTAAAAACTGCCCATCCTTTATTACTGTATATAAATGAATAGCCATCCCCAAAGGTTTGAAAAAACTTGAATTGCAAAGTCAAAATTAGGGGATGAGATGGAAGGAACTGATGCTATATATCTGTAAAGGAAGTTTCACAAATGTGTATCAGTTTAGCTAACCCTATTCTAGATTTCAAACATTTGTAAAAATAATAATAATAATAATCCAGAACTCATAACATGAATATACCTGTGTTGGTGATTGGGGAAGAGGGCCTTTACTAAACTAATCATTTGCAGCCATAATTTTCTAGGCACTTCGTCTAAAAGTAATCCTTTACTTTGAGCTGCTGTGAAATACACAAGGCACCTGTTCTAGCATGCTAAATTGTAGTGCCATCCCTTCTTACATGTTTTAAATATTGACCAGAGGTTTAGAACGAAGTTAGGAAGTACCAGTTTGACTGTGTTAATGGCAGGAATTGCAGAACTTTTTTTCTATGAAGGGCTATTGATTCCAAACAGGAACAAGCTATTAATTTAGTTCCACATTTGAATACTAATTAATTGTATTATAGGTTCTTACTTTTTATTTTATTTTTTAAATAAAGAGCAGCTTTTGAAAACTAATTATCTAATGCCTAGAAAAAGACAGTTGGGGCATTAGTTGACCAAGAAAAAAAAATACTGTAGCTCTTGCTTGAGAAGGGAGATCTGGACTCAGACATGTGCACCCTTGCTGCTTTTATTAGGGAAAAATCTCTCACATTCTTGGAAAGGCATGCAAGAGGTTGCTGGAAATTTCTATTACTACTTTTTTAAGGGGCAAAGGAACTTCCCAGAAGTACCAATAGAGGGAAGGAATGGAATTAAGTGGAAGACCTGCCTCTCTCACCCTCTGATTGGAGATTCCCCACCTCAGATTTCCTAGGTTTATAATTAATGCCAATTACATTTATCTGTTCTCTTGCAAAGCCTTAAGTTCTCTTAAAATCACTGCAGAATCCTTTTGCATTGCATTCAGTTTCTATTTCATAATGCAAGCTGAGCTGATATGAACCAATTTTAGAAATATTTGTAAAGTTAACTTTTTTTTAAAGAAAAAGCTACTTTAACTGTTCAAAAATATATTTTTAAAAGAGAGGAAAGAAGGGACTGAAATGAATGTTGGAGGATGGTGTATTTTGAGACTGCAAATCAAATTTGATTTCCAAATCAAATCAAGCTCCACTGTTTCCAGCGTTCAGTCTTCAGCCAGTACTGGCAAGACCAAAGCCTAGCAAACCAATTGCCTGTTCTTACTTTTACAGCAACTAAGGCTTCATTTAGATGTTATGGTTAATGGCCATTGATGGCTCCATGGTTCTGACAAGTTCAGGCATCAGCAATGAATGCCAACCAAACATCAAAGCCGTCCAATCAGGCCTTTCCAACACACTTAATGGCAAAGCATGATGGAAGTGCAGTTCAGCAACATCTGGAGGGCCACACATGACCCTACCATTGTAGGTCTTTTGCAAAACCATCTAAACAACTGGGTGCAACTACATTTTATGTAAAATTGATGCTAATGTCCGTTAACCCTTTTTATGTGACAAAAGAGTCTGCACGAAGGTTACATTTATTTCAAGATTTACTTTAAAACCCTAGAGAGGTTATTTGTGTCTGTATACCTGTTCATGTTCTTACAAATGATAAGTTATTTCTTCTTTGAGACGTCTTAAAATTAAAATAAAGTGTTGATAGGGGTAGTATAAAGCTATGATAAGAGTACATAAAGAACAGTTTGTGTCTGTGTCATTATTAAGTGCTTATATCTCTTTTCATTGCTGTATATTCAAGTGTGATTTTCTGAATTATGTTTTCCTACTGTGTTAATAAACTAACAGGTAGAATTTAGTTCTCATGTGTATTTGCTCTAATTAGAGTATCCATACATATCTAATGAAATTATCCCCCTTTGAAACTGAATATTGTGGGATGGCACTGTCTAAGAATTTTCTGCATTAAGATTGGGTATTTGTTGCATTGTAAAATCGAACATATTCTTCTAGTGGCTATGTTTTTGTTGATAGTTTACTAGCTCCTGCACCATTCCACATATATATAAATATATTTGTATCATGTTTTGTGCATTGATATCGCCTGGCGCTGTGCTACTTTGTATTATACATGAGAAGTAAAAAAAACAAATGTTTGTTTATCTACTGCTAATTTAAAAAAGAGTTTAATCCCCAGAATTACTCAAAATGTCATACAAACTAAGCTAGCAAAACAAGGAATGCTGCCATATATCCTTTTTTTTATATGTGAGCTATTTCTTCTCTTCCAATATAAATTGATGTGTGTCTGTCTAGAACTATTCTATGTTGAATTCAGTTGTACTTACTCTTAGATAATTATGTGTAAAATGGCAGTTTTTCCAATCTGTAATGTTTGGCCTGAATTGTCAGCTAAAAGCAAGTCTTCAAAAAAGCTTATGACAAGCTTAATTAAAACGCAGTGTTCATTGATTATTCTGAAATTTTACAAGGTTGAGTTCAAGTGCTTAGTTCTTAATCTTTGACTACAAAGCATGACTTCCTAACTCAAATACTGAGAAGAGGAGAGAAAGGGAAAATCCTTAGAGGATGGCAAAGAACATACATTATTTTTTCCATATAGTAGTATTTTGAAAAATTCAAAGACTTTTAAGTTATTATCTGCCCAAGAGGAAAAATAATTCTTTTAAGAGGTATTTGCAACAGTTCATTCTAATTTGGTCCATACAATAAAAATTATTGAGGCAAAAACAGTTTGATCGACAATCTATTTAAAAAAAAATATGT
This sequence comes from Protobothrops mucrosquamatus, assembly GCF_001527695.2. Lineage (NCBI taxonomy): Eukaryota > Metazoa > Chordata > Lepidosauria > Squamata > Viperidae > Protobothrops > Protobothrops mucrosquamatus. The sequence goes on along the minus strand of NW_015386844.1, from coordinate 223,247 downwards.
TCATTGGGTTGCCAAAAATCAGAGAAATAACTAGTATAAAATTGTCTCAGGTAGGGATATGAAAGACTATAAATTCCTCAGGAAATGAAATTGGTCATTCTATCTGACTTCACAGTGGGGTAGATGTTATTACTGAAGAAAATCTTTGCAATCAAAAATGTGCAATCATCTTCCAGAAGAAAGAATTATTGAAAGTTGCATGCAAACAGTAATAGTGACTTTTTTAAAAAAAGGCTGTATTTAAAAACCTTCCATCAAGCTTATTATAAATTGACAGGAAGGATTACTATCATTTTAAAAATGGGAAAATTGTACATGAATAGTTACTTATAAGGGACTGAGGGTAATCCTTCATATGTTATAAGAGAGGCTTATGAAACTTTTTACTTTGTTTTAATTAATGACCCTTTCTGCTTTCTTTTTTTATATAGGATATAATTTAGCCCAATTTTTAAATAAACCATTAAACTTTGATTACATGGAATAATACTAATCGCTCTTTCCTGGGATAGACAGTCAATAAACTTATTTATAAACATTTATTAAGTAAATCTGGATTCACACTTTTTTCTAACATGAAAGAATTTCTTTTGCAGCTCCTAATATTTGATAAATCCATAATTTTTGATAGTGTGATGTTCAAAGCTTTTGGTCTACAGTATAATTCAAGAATGCATTTGCACCTTTAGGTTATATTGATTTTTGTAACACCATATGAAACACATGCACATTATACCAAAACAGCAATAGAAATGGCCATAACTCTTTATCCTTATATTTCCAATATACTGATTTATACCAGCCCCTTTTAAAAAGAGAGAATTTTTAAATAGTTCAGTTAATGTTAAAGGAAGAGGCAATATTTTCTTTAAATCTTGTTAAGAACATAAAAAGCACACATAATCTTCTCTAAGAGTCTTAGCTGTTGATTTGGTCATATGAGACATTCCAACTTTTTTACTTCAGAATTCTTGCAAATAACCAATGCTCCTTTGTTTTTAAAAAGTATTTCAATCTTAGAACAATCCAAAATACATATGGACCAAAATCTAATATAAAAGGTAACATTTCACATTTAGAGCCAATCCAAATTCTTCAAGAAAAAACCTCAAATGGCTTAAAAACCTGATTGCAGGAAGCTCATCTAAATACCCCTACTTGCCTATGATTTAATAAATTCAAACTGGGATGTAAGCTTGTCATATGAATATGGGTCAAAAATTACACTCCCCCCCCAACACCTTCCAAGTTTATTTTGCAACCTTTAATGTGGGAAGTACATAAAGCATGATGGCTGAGGGATTCTGGGAGTTGACATCCACACATCTTAAAGTTGCCAAAGTTGAGATATGTTGCAAGAGAGCTATGGCTAAACATGGATGCCTCCATGATGTTGGGTCGGGTCACATCTTTCTAACTGCACCATATTAGTTTTTGGAATATGGATCCTTTATATTCCATCCAGAAATTAGATTTAAAATATGTGACCCACCATCATATGACAGGTGAGATTTAGCTAAAAAGAACCCAAGGGATTATCTTTTCCATAGAAAATATATTCGTATCAATCTGCTTAAAGTAAATTAAAGGTATTAGCATAAGAGTACCTTTCAATAAATACATCAATCTTGCACAATATTCACTTTTCTAACTGGTTTTCCCATACACACAATGGGATTTTGAAACATTTAATTATGATTTTTTTTAAATGATATATTTATATCCACACATGAAAGTTTCTTTCAAATGAAGTTATTTAAAAGAATTGAGGCAACAAGTAAACCCCCAATTTTGACAAATAAGGTGACCAACTTTTTTACAATGAGGACACAAATAAATTGAAGAAAAAAATATCGTAAATAAAACATTTTATTCATTGCAACAATACAGATGATACATATGATAAATACATACTAAAAACATTTGTAACAATAACATTTTATATTGTAATTATGCTTACATGCCTATTAATTATTATTTAAATGAGTACAAAAGAAGGACTGTCCTCCCTAAAGGAGGATGATTGGTCACCTTAAAATTACTAAAGAAACTTTGGAACCTATAGAAAACATGAGATTTTCTCCAATAAATTGACCCATTAAATTATGAAACTGCTGCACAATATCAGCAAATTTGGTATATAAAATATATGACTATCAATAAGATAAGATATCACTGGCATGTAATAGTTTGTATTCCCCTCTGTCCACTGGCTTAGACAGTCCTCAAATTATGACCACAGTTGGAATCTCAGTTATTAAGGGAAGCAGTAAATTGAGAAGTCACATGACCAGTTTACTCAACAACCACAATCCCAGTAGTCCGCGTTGCAGCTGTAAAATGAGAATTGTGGATTGTAAAGCAGATGGAATCACAGGTCAGGAGTACAAGGGTGCCTTGGGGTGGGGGGGAGAGGCCTGCTGCAGGCCACAAAAGATTTGGTGGGGGTGCAATGCAATGCAAAGCTGCAGCCACCCCTGGAAGCCTCAGTCACGCCCAGCAGTGCTTAAAAATGAAGAGGGGGTGTAATTTCCTCCCCTCCCCACCTATCTTCCCCCGATCTATGTATGCCCTTTTGTTGGCCCTGCACAGTGCAATTTGGGGAATGAGGCTTCTGAAACACTATGATAGCAGGCTCCATTCTCACAAATCTTTGGAAGCTTCATTTCTCAAGCGGTGTAATTTGGGAAATCATGCAAAAATATCACATTATTTATGGAACGAAGCTTCGGAACGATCGAGAGAATGTGATGCCCTCTTGGGCAATATAGTGAGGTAGCCTCGGTAAGAAGGCCTGGTGCATCCAGCAACTGCCTCACAAAGGCTGGGCATGCCTGTCAGCAGCTGGAGAAAACAGCAAAGCTAACTGGAGCTCGTGGAGATCCTGTGGAGACAATTGAGGACAATTGAGGCTATGTTGAATTGTGCCAGCGTGCTGCAGGTTGGGACTTGAAGTGGCATTTCTTAGCGACAGAGGTGGCCCTGGAGATGCAGTAGAGGCCCGGAGGAGATGGCAGCTAGCTGAGACTACTGAATGCCCTGGGCCTCTACTTCAGTCCAGCCCTGGTGCTACTGCTGCGTGCTGCTGTGCAGGTCGACTAAAAGGGCATAGATTGAGGAGGGATAGATAGGCAGATGAGGAGGTTTGCAGCACCCCTGTGGTCATAAATGCATGCAATGTGCCCAAATTTTGATCACGTGATCAAGGAAGCACTGCAACAGTCATTACTTCATGCACAGGTCGTTAAGTCCATATTTTTTTTCAGCACCATCGTAATTTTGCATGGTCACTGAACGAATGGTGGTAAGTTGACTACCTGTATAAGCTTTTTTTTAAAAAAAATATCTGCATAAAATTATGTTAAAAGCCTATATATCAAGAGAAATGGTTTTGAAAGCAGAAATTCAATTTAATATCTGTTCCAGAAATAAGGGAGACATTCTTGTTTTCTCTTTCTTGTTAGCTTTGAACATATCATAAATTAGGTGAGAGATATCACCAGTCAAAATTTTACAGAGGAAAATGTCTCTGCTTACCAATTAAGCCCTAAAATAGTCAAAAAGAGAAAAGGTGGTTGCTACTTAACTTCTGAGTGAGTTGAGGTCCTAATTCAACAGATGGTCTTACCAACCTGAAAGCAGCCTGGCCTTTTTCTGTTCTAAACAGCTTCCTGGTTATTAATTTTTCCTTCCAGAGAATGTCACAGCATGTAAAACAGGAAGAGCAATTTTCAATTGACCAGATAAATTGGTGTACATGATAACCTTGTACAAAACAGTTTAAATGGTGTATTGTTGAAGAACTCCAGTGTTCTCTCAGTGTGAGGCCAGGAACAATTAACCAAGGGTGAAAGAAAAAAATTGAAATCTTAGTTTAAAATGGATCGATTACTTCCCTTTCAGGGGAAAAAACCTAATTTGAATAGACATGCCGGCAAATGTATCCTGAAGCCCAACTGTAGAATTTTCAATTGCATCATTTATATGTGTCTGTTGGATGGAATCTCTGATTATAATCATGTAATTGAAAATTGTAAATCATTGGAATATATTTTGGTATTTTGCACTATTTGGAAGCTGCCCATGCCAGGAGTTAATCCTCAAGGGATAAATTGCTGCTCCTGAAGGCTTTTGTCTGATGACGGATCATCCAATGAATATTGTAACTCTTCAACAGCACCAGATGTTTTAGCTACTGAGATTATTATGACACTTGAAAGAAGATTAATGATGTTGCACTTAGTTTTCGAATGAATCTATTCCTGTGAAAAAAAAAATTCTCTTTTCCTGTATATTATTATGCATATCCGAAACTGCTATTTTTCCTCTTTAAACATGCAGGAAGCTAGCAATGGTTCTCTTCAGTAAAATCTCCTTGAGCTTAAATGTATGATTGATAATCTTTTCGAAGTGATTCCCTTCCCCTCACTGTATATGTTGTGTAATTTTTTTTTTATAAAGGAAAAGGAACCACCAGATATGTTTACGACAAGAGAAACAAAATGCTGTCTGGTAGACAAAATTTAAGAATTCCATAAAGTGGCAGTCCTCAACTTACAACCACAAAATTTCCATTGCTAAGCAAGACAGTTGTTAAGTGAATTTTGTCCCCTTTTACAACTTTTCTCGCCACAATTGTTAAGTGAATCACTGTAGTTGTTAAATTAACAACAGGATTGTTAAGTGAATCTGGCTTCCACATTGACTTTTCTTGTCAGAAGGTCGCAAAAGGCGATCACATGAGTCTGGGACACTGAAACCATCATAAATACAGGTCCATTGCCAAGTGTCCAAATTTTGATCACCTGATCACAGTCATGTGAAAAATAGTCATAAGTCACTTTTTCCAGTGCCATAACTTTGAATGGTCACTAAACAAATGACTGTAAGGACTACCTGTGTAGGGTACTGCAATATCCTTTTCACAATCCTGTCATAGAATGTGGGGGGAAATAAAATAAATTCAAATATTTTCCCATACTTCTAAGAGCTTGTCAAGGGAATTTGATCTGCAGTTCCCAGAATGTTCAGATGTACGGTTTCAATTTTATTATGTGCATGTATAAACTTTAAAGTGAAAGAAATCTATATGAGAACTACTTCGTGTAATGATTAGCTTCTCTTCAATGGGTGAGCAATGTTTCAGTCCATTTCGTAAGAACGAAGGTATGTTACCACCACCATCCTGAACTCTCTACTGAAGAAGTTGACCAAAGTTCCTATCCCTTTCATGAAAAGACGATATTGCCATATGATTTCAAGAGAGTTAAAGAAGCAGGAATGACATTCCCTCAATTCCCAGAGCTTTAAACTCGCCAAAGACCACCATCTTGTCTCCTCATGATGAGCAACTGTCTGGACCCCTTGTGGGCAATCCCAAGTCCTCTTCTTGTCCAGAGAGAAGTCTCAAAAAGCTGTCTTCAGTTTGCCATTTCTTCCCCATCAGTGCCTGTTAACTGCTTTTCAGATATTAGGAACCTTCAAAATGACAACATTTCACACCAGGTGAGTTTCCTTCAGTCATTAGCTAAATAAGTTTTAAGTGTAAGTTTAAGGAACTTTACAATGTTTTTTTAATAAAATGAAAAAGGTGATTAGAACATTGATTTTGGAAAGTTACAAATGGACTAACAGTCCAGATAGATTTGAAATAAGATTTTGAAATTAATTATAAGAATCTTTCCTACAGAAAATGCTGTTGCTTTCAATTCTTTTAAAAAAATGATAGGATGGGATTTTGAAGATTGAAAACCAGAGGGAACCAGAAGGAACTAAAGGTTTCAACTAAAGGAGAATAAGAGTTAAATTTGACTTACTAATACAGAATGCAGCAAAATATTTTAACACGACTTATTGAGGGATATTTGTGAACAATGGACCCAGACATTAAGAATGTCTGCCATTATAGATAAATTGTTTTTAAAAGATGTTATGGAAAAAGACTAAATTTTACCAGACAATACTTGAACTCATCTGAAAGTTGGTTTAAAAATGACAACCTACTAGAATGATATATGGAAAAACAAATGAAACTGGCTGATGTTTTAATAACTAAAAGGGATATATAGATAACAAACCAAAAAATAACCCTAGATTATTTTCCTATTTTCCAGAGTTACCTGTGGTAAGATGGGCAGCCAATAAATTTTACAAACAAACAAACAAACAAACAAATAAATATATTAAAGACTTGTTAAAGTTTTGAAGAATTTTTTGAGAAGGGGCAAAGAAAAAAATGAAAAGAAATCAAGTACTAGGGCACTATTTGAAGGAATTAAAGATCAAGATTGTTAAAAGTAAAAGCAAAGAATATAAAGTTGGTTTAATTGATCAAGGTTAAAATAGATATGGTATTATCTCTATAAACTTTTGCTGATCAGGACTCAGTGATGATATTTTAAGGATTTGTTTATAAAAGGAATGAGATATGCGAAGAATACATCATTTGTTTTATTTTAAGTAATAAGTTACTAAAAATGTTTTTACTTGTGATTATATGCTTCTTTTCCTTTATTACATTCTTAATTTTCTTTTTTTCTATTTTCTTATTTTTTGCACTTTCTATTCATTTTTGTTACTTTGTAGTAGTTTCTATTTTTTTAATTGTAATACTTAATAAAATTACTATTAAAAAGTGTGTTACAGATGTACTGGTATACCCTATGGGGCTATAATATCCATATTTAGTCCACATTTAGGATTGGATGCTAAAACTGCAATCATTTGCAGTATTACTAACTGGTGTAGTTTTTATTTTAAATTTGTGCATTTAAGGCACAATTAGAATGAGTGTTGAATTGGGGGGGATGAAAAATGCTATGTAAAATGTCTGGTACATTTTGTGTGCTTTAGAAATGATTGTTAATTATTGTTAATCATGTTGACAATTTTGATGTAGGCTATAATGTTCAGTATATGTATTCAGGATCATAGATGAAAATATAAAGTTTAGGATTCAGTCACCCATTCCCTGTCTAGTTAATCAGAATATGAAAAAAAAATTTTCACATGTTTGTCTTGGTTCTAGAAAGTTAATCACAGTTATGTATGTTTGCAATTGTGGCATGATGGTTAGCACAGTCTTCTCTAATAAAGACATGTTGGCTTGGGTTGATAGGATATATACAGTACTCCAATGCATTTAGAAAACATGTGTTGGGGAAGCTAAATTAGAGTTGGATAAAGCCAACTAAAATCTCCACACATCCCTACAACTCATAGGATGATGTATAGATGGGTCACTATTTCTGAAATCTAACCAACCTTATAGATTTGTGAGAGTTGAAATGGGGATTGGATGACCTTCATGTCTTTGATCCTCTTAAATATCTTATGTTTGCACTGTGTGAATTTTAAGTTTAACTCACACTCCTATTTCAAAACTTTTAAACAAGAAGATAAAAGCTAACACAAACTAATAGAAAGTAAGGAAGAAAAAAAACTTTTAAAAGGCAAAAAGTGCAAGAAAAGTAAAGAAGGTGAAACAATAGAAAAGGAAATATAAAGAAGTAGCTTCCGATCTTCTTTTGTTGTTGTTAGATACGAAGTCGTGTCTGACCCATCGCGACCCCATGGATCTTCTTTACAATCTCTTTAATCTCTCTCTCTCTCTAAAGTGACATCACATTGCTCTTCTTTCAATAATCTATCCTTCTAATAACCAAAGCCTTAAAACACAAGTTCATTTTTTTTTCATTTGTACACAAAAAGCCCATAAGAGGCTTCCGGTCATCAATAAATGGGTTCAGTAATACCTTTTCCCTAATCAAAGAGGTCAATTTATCCAATTCAGCAAAATCTGTCAACTTCACCAACCATTGCTCCATGGTGGGCAGTGTTGAAATTTCCTTCTCTGTACTTGCAAATGACCCACAAATCTCGGTTAATCCCTGCAATGGGGAGTGTCAGGATTGCCATCGTAAATTGGTGTGGTCAGGTGGCATCTCGCTTTACAGCTGCACTGACAGTCCCAGCTCCAATTGTGCTTGTCAGTTGAGGACTATCTGTATTATGGCTAAGGGCTCCTTCTTCTCTTCTCCAAGTCTCTATGTTTTAAATGTGCTTTGCTTTTCTCAGTATAATCAGAATGTATTCACTGTACTTATTTTTAAAATAAAAACATTTTAAAATGTATGTTTGGAAGCATGTTTATCTAATCAGCAATGCTAAAGACATGGCATTCCTTAAATCTGAACAATGCAATGCAGTTTTGGCCAGCAGCAGTGCTAATTGTTTTCCCTCTTTCAAGTTTTTACAGGATCCTGTAAGAAATTGATTTTCACTCTATAATAACCTTCACCATTATCTGATCTGTTCCAGCCAGCAGGACTGTCCGGAAGAAATCTAATTTCAGTATGTCATATCAAGAATACTAAGTTGAAGTTTATTTTCCTAGCTCTTCATTCATTCCTTATAGATGCAACTTGACTATCCCCTTCGCCCAGAAGAGGAAGATTAGTCTCAGTTGCATTTCTTTTATTTATTTATATTTATATATTAGACTTTTATCCCACCCTTATCACTTTATAAGTAACTCAAGGCAGCGAACATTCCTAATATTCCTTCCTTCTCCTATTTTCCCCACAACAATTACCCTAGGAAGTGGATTGGGCTGAGAGAAAGTGATTGACCCAAAGTCACCCAACTGGCTTTCATGGCTAAGGCAGGATAAGAACTCGGGAGTCTCCTGCTTTCTAGGCTGGCATCAAACTGGCTGCACATGAAACTCCATTTGCCTGCTTTCGTGAACAGTTTTCCAAATTCAGTCATAGAAGAGGCTACCAAAGGTACTTCTCAGTGCAGGTTTATTATGCCTTTGCTTCCTCTTGTTCATGGGATCTGATAGAGATTTCCCCTGAAGTTCACTTCCATTGGGAACCACCTGTTTTTCCATCTTTTTTTTTTTCCATTATGCTTTAAAATTACAAACCTGTTAAATTGCTGCACAATGTCAAATTCCTAACACTCAGTAAGTCACAGGTTTTTGAATCCTAGCGCCTTCTCATCAACCTCAACCAGTTTTGGTTGCCACAATATAAAAAAGTTTTTGAGACTCTAGAAAAAGTGCAGAGAAGAGCAACAAAGATGATCAGGGGACTGGAGGCTAAAACATATAAAGAACAGTTGCAGGAATTGGGTATGTCTAGTACAGTGATGGCGAACCTTTTAGAGACCGAGTGCCCAAATGGCAACCCAAAACCCAGTTACGCATCGTCGGGTGCTGGGTGGGTGTGGCCCATTGGCTGGGTGTGGCCAGTTGGGTGGGTGTGGCCTATTGGGTGGCATGGCTGCGGTGGTAACAGCAGACTGGGTGGGACTAAAAAGTTCAATCAATCAATTTCAACTTTGCAAGATCTTTTTTTTCCCGCGAGAAGTTGAAATTGACTGATTGATTGAACCTTTTTTTTTTTTGCACACGGCAGCGGAGGCCTAAAGCGAAAAGGTTTTATAAAACCCAGCTGAAGAAGGCCTAGGACTGGGGCGATGGCATGCGTGCCCACAGAGAGGGCTCTGAGTGCCGCCTCTGGCACCCGTGCCATAGGTTCGCCACCACTGGTCTAGTATAATGAAAAGAAAGACCAGGGGTGAGATGATAGTAGTATTCCAGTATTTGAGGGGCTGCCACAAAGAAGAGAGGCTCAACCTATTCTCCAAAGCACCTGAAGGCAGAACAAGGAGCAATAGATGAAAATTTATCAAGGAGAGAACCAACCTAGAACTAAGGAGAAATTTCCTGACAGAACAATTAATCAGTGGAACAATGTGTCCCCAGAAATTGTGGGTGCTCCAACACTGGAGGTTTTAAAGAAGAGATTGGACAAGTATTTGTCTGAAATGGTATAAGGTCTTCTATTTGAGCAGGAGGTTGGACTCAAAGACTTCCAAGATCCCTTCCAACTCTGTTATTCTGTTAAAAGCGTATTGCATCTCTCCTCACCAGCTGTCCGTTGAGTACTTCAGGTCACAGGCTGCTTGTTAGCAAGCTCAGATTCCTAGTCATCAGCCTCCCTTCTGAACTATGTTTTTGAGGGCCAGGTCTACTCCTCTTGTCAATTAAAACCAGTAGAAAATAAAATGCTGTTGGTTTTGTCTCATTTTTTTATTATTATTTTAAGAAAACATCTTCAATGGCAGCACAGCAGGCAGAAGTTAATCCTGTACTGTAGAAGACTTGCAAAACAAATTATTTCTACACAGTGGAACCACAGTTCCTGGGTAGGCTCCCCACATTTGCAGACATCTAGAACAAATCAATACAAGACAATAACAACAACATTATTATAAGGATGATTAAAAGCAACAATAATACAGACAATCTTCACTATTCTGGCATAAAAATGTGGACAATGAAATCTCAGATAGTGAGAACTGGAGTCTTGGGAAATGGAGAATTACAGTATGTTCCAGAGTTCAAGGCAACTTCTTCCTTCCCCAAACACTATGGGCTCATACACACAACTGTTGTGGGTTTAGAGCCAGGGAAAATTATGGAGCCATAATCCTACTGTCTCCACAGCACTTGTCCGAATGGGCTATAGTGGTTTGCTGCCTCTTCAACTCTCTTTACAAAATTATGAAGGCAATGATCTCTTCAGCAGAAAGCTGAACATCACCATTTGCCTTAGAAGGTGTGTACTGTGGTATTTGTAAGATTTAGGAGCTCCATCCAATCCCTATCCAATCAATCTTTTCCCCAAAGAACCACTGACATATTAATCTAACAGCTACAAAATGGGAAGTTTGTCTCTTAACTCCAAAGTAAAGAGATTGCCTGGATTTGTGTAACTCAGATTCTGCTGCTGCATAAATGTTCTTGGACCTTTAAGAGATGTGTGTGTACGTGTGTCAAGAAAGGAATTTGATGCACATGATAGTAGTGTTCAGCAGTGAGGTACTCTGAGGGATATCGACATAATTTCTATTTACTGATTATAGGCTTATTAATCCATTGACTGGTTGATCTATCAGCCACTGGGTGGCAATAATGAATTAGATTTTTTTTGCCATTTCTTGGCTGCCATCTATAAGTTGTAGAGATCTGTGCTTATCTCATTCATTCTGCAGTCTTACAGTCTTAATCTACATTCTGTACCACAGATTTAGGTCCCTCCTTCCTAATTATTCAACGTTTATATTTTTTCTGAGCTACCCAACTCCTACGTCCATTTACCAAAATGAGCAGATGTAAATAGACTTTTTCCTTTCTTTTAACAAACATTAGTTCCTGCAACAGACTACATTTTAAAATGTCTCCATCATCTTTCCTTCTTTAGCAAAGTAAGACACCTATTTTCATCTACTCACATTAGATTTTTGCAGTGAATATATAACTTGAAATTTTCCCTTTCAGACACAACTAGTTTTTTGGAAAATTGAGTTTCAGCTCCATACTGTTCATTACTGTATATCATCCAATAGATTCAACATTCACTACAAATTAATTGGGTTCACAGTGAGCAACACACTTTTGTCTCATCCACATTGCCAACCGACGCATCTTGAATGTCACCACCACAAGTATAGCTTGTACATCTCTCCATAAATCATTAAACAGTAAAGGAGACATCACACATTTTTGTGTTATTCCCAGCTCAATGCTGAACCTTTTGTTAGCATTTCAATTATTTTCACACATGCTTTTTTTCTACCCTAAACTACTGCTACCACGTTCAGCAAACATATATATTCATACAAACTGTTGCATTATTCTAGCCTACTTTTCATATACTGAAAAGGTCCATGCCATGTCACTATTCCATCACAGAAATTGTACAGAAAGAAACTCCTAGTTTTCACCATTTTCCCTATTTTTTCACTGGTGAAATTGTAGGAAAAATGGTGTTTCATCAATCCACCAATGAAATAAAGTGAAGTTCACTCAGGTAGCTCAGGGCAAAATACCCCTGGAGGATAGCAACAGGGACTGGAAGGAAGAGATATGCCTGCTACAGTACAGTGTAGCCAATTTGAGCAGAGGGATTTGCCTTCTGTGAAATGGGGCACAGCAGGTGAACTGAGACCGCCATTTCTGTCCGTGTTAGAAAACACAACTTTTAATGCTTAATTTTAAAAAAGGGCCTTCTCTGTAGTGGCTCCCTCCCTGTGGAACATCATTCCCTTGGAAATAAGGCTGGCCCCCTCCTTGCTGCTTTTCTGGAAGGACTGAAGACATACAGGTAGTCCTCATCTTACAACTATTCATTTAGTGACTCTTTCAAGTTACAACGGCACTGAAAAAACTGACTTATGACCGTGTTTCACAGTTTTACGACCATTGCAGCATCCCTATGGTCACATGAGCAACATTGGCAACTGACTCATATTTATGACAGTTGTAGTATCCCAGGGTCATGTGATCATCTTTTGAGACCTTGTGAACAGCAAAGTCAATGGGGGAGCCAGATTCATTTAACAACCATGTTACTAACTTAACAACTGCAGTGATTTACTTAACAACTGTGACAAGAAAGGTCATAAAATGGGGCAAAACTCATTTAACAGCTGTCTCACTTAGCACTGGAAACACTGAGTTCAATTGTGGTCATAAGTTGAGGAACTACCTGTAGTTCTGCCCCCAGGCCTAGGGGCCCCGGGTTGATTTAGAACTGATCAAGGGGTTGCATGATTGTGTTTGTCATTGCCATGGGGAGTGGGTTGAAAATGCAATTCCCAGAATCCCCAGGGAGTGTGCAACACTTCCGAGCTATGGAGAAGATTGGTATAACAAGGGCCCACTGGGAGTTGCAGTGATGTTCGTAGGCTGATTTATATCAGGAATCATTGGGTCAATGTTTCAATGTACACCCAGCCGGTCCATTTCTTCTGCAGGCAAAGGAGCAGCTTCATTCTGCAGCTGCATTCCAGCCTGCATTTTGCAGTCAGGCCTTTTCAGATTCAATCCATAGCTTGGTCCTTGGCTGCAGAGGTCTTGCACAATTGAGCTATGGATTGACTGAGAAATGCAGGCCTGGCTACAGAAGACACTGCAGAAGGCGTGGGCTGGCGAGGAGAGGCCTGGCTACGAGGTAAGTGGGTGCAGGGCACGTGGGGCAGCTCTGCACACCCACCCCTGCCCTAGCTTGATTTTTAGGTGTGTGCCTCGCCCCAAAACTAGGGCTTATTTTTGGCATAGGGCTTATATTAGGTCCACCCCCAAAAATCAAGCTAGGACTTATTTTTGGGGTAGGGCTTACTTTTGGGGAAACATGGTATTTATTTGAAACTGCAGAAGCTTTCAGAAGTCATCAATATACAATATACAGATGAAGCTTAGCCCTATTTCTCCCTGCCCTTAGTGCTGTGGTATCCTACTTGCCATGATTCGGACAAAGGAATAGAAGCAGATTCCCTCAAAGACCAAGGATTGACAGCTCCCGGCTCCAAATAGTAGGTAAAATTTATTCTTAATAGAACTGTAGTTCACCTTCACTGAAGGAGTCAATATGTAGCATGGGAACACTCTGATTCATCTTTGTTACCCGAGCAAAGTAAGTTTAGTGGCCATAAATAATTTTTTGTTGACTTTGGATAACTACCAGCTATGAATCTTCCTGGACAGTGATAGTACTTCATGTTCTGGAAGCATCTTTTTGTGTCCTGGGCCTGCTGAAGCAATTCAGCAGGCCCAAAAATGTTGCAAACGGTCCCGGGCAACCGAAAAGCTGCCCGGGACCAGATTGGCTGGTGCTGGACTTGTGCGCATGCGCAAGGCACGAAAAAAGGTTCTTTCCTATTGGCTGGTTTGGGAGACTATAAAAGGCCTGCGTGCCTGCTTGGTGCAGAGTTGAGTTGAGTAAGGAACGAATAAAGAAGTGCTTAATTACAACATGTGTCTTGCTTCAATGCCGCGAACTCCAAAACACAAAACATCTCATCTAGATTATTTTACAATTCACTCTCTACCTTTGAAACTGCTGTGAAAACCACATCTTATGCAGAATGTATAATGCTAGGTTGCTATGTGAAACAACCCACAGAATTTACCTTCTATCCTGAGATGCATGATATAGGGTTGCTTGGAAATGTTTGAATAAATAACTAACCTGGAACAAAAATATGGAGAATTCATATTTCCAACATTCAAGATAAGAAAGAGTTTTGGAACTATCAACATGAGTTAAGTAGATAGAAAATTCTTGACAATAAATAGCAGTGAAGACTGGCAAATATGCCTAGAGCATCCTGAATTTCTGCATTTATGAAATGTGGAAAGCACACCAAATTTCAACATGCTAGCGGAAAGAAACATTTAGTCTGGCTAAAATGATTGATTCTATGGTTTATTATCTAAGGATTGGCACACGTTTGAAATTAGCAGTACAGCCCTAAGGATGCTGGGTCTGCAAGCCATCTACTGTCTGTCACTCTTTCACAATCTGGCTGGGCTTCCTTTGTCAAAGCTTAGATGGACCATCTTTTCATCAGTCCTAATTTTTGAGAGCTTAAATAATTAGGACTTCTTTCATTCACATGTAACTAAATCTGGTATTCAAGTTGCCTACTGCTCCAGACAAGATTGTTCAGTATTTGAAGTCTGCTTGTTAAATTTAAGAAGACTGGCTTTGCAAAACAACCAAGAAGAGATTGGACAGTTGTTTGTCTGAAATGGTATAGGGTTTCCTGCTTGAGCAGGTGGTTGGACTACTAGAAGACCTCCAAGGTCCCTTCTGTTACTCTGTTATTCTTGCAGTAGGGAAACTAAAGAATGAATAGCAGAAATAAAAGAAAAGCCATACATCTCTCTGAGTGGCATTTAAATTTGCCCTTCCAAGATCAAGAGGGGTTCTTGCTGGATCCCAGTACCTTCAAGTCTTTCCATGTCAAGAGACAGCTTCACTCCACCCAGGCCCTTAGCTTACAAAAAGAGGGGGGTGGGCTTGTAGGAGATTTCCTTTGAGTTAAGAAAATGGCAAACAGCCCTGGCAGTGGGAAGCGACATCTGGAATGTACAACTCTTACACATAAGCAAGAGGGCTATCAATGAACTGCCAAGTCCACAAGTTATGGAAAGCAGCCCGTTGTGGTGTGATTCCTGGAGCTGGTCCTAGAGCTTAGCCTGGAGGTCAGCAGCAACCAGAAGAGGAGCAGCCATGTTGAGGTAGCATCTAATGCCAAAAAGTGCAAGAATGTTGGAGGGAAGCAATGGCTGTGTGACCCTTTAAGCCAGGGATTTCAAATTGGCGGCCCACGGGCCGGATGCTTCACACACAGGCCACGCCCACCCCAGCTCCACAAAGGCAAAAAACGTCACAATACATCACGTGACATGATCATGTTTGACACCCGTGCTTTAAACCTTTAATATTTCTACTTGTTCTATGGACTAACCATCAAAGACTTAATTACATGGCTGCATCAACTTGCAAAGCACAGGAGGGCAACAGGAAGGGTGTATGCTGCAATAAAACGTTGGGCGCCATTATTTTCTATGTTGTGTTGTGTCCAGTTCTTGGGACCCTCACAAGGACAGAGAAATATGAAGGAGGAAGAACCAACAATACAGGTAGCCCTTGACTTATGGCCGCAATTGAGGCCAAAATTTCTGTTGCTCAGTTGACAAGTGAATTTTGCTCCTCTTTACAACCTTTCTTGCCACAGTTGTTAAGTGAATCAATTCGGTTGTTATGTTAGTAACATGGTTGTAAAGTGCGTCTGGCTTCCCCATTGGCTTTGCTTGTCAGAAGGTTGCAAAAGGGATACTGCAACCCTCATAAATAGGAGCCAGTTGCCAAGTGTTCAAATTATGATCCTGTGACCATAGGGATGTTGCAACAGTCATAAGTGTGGAAAACAGTCGTGTCACTTTTTTCAAGACCATTGAACATTGTAACTTTGAACGGTCACTAAACGAATGGTTGTAAGTCGAGGACTACCTGTACATTTTCAATGGAGTTTTTAACTTAGTAATTTGCAAATCAAGCACCCCCCATAAGATTTTTCTTGGTTCCCTCCCTCCAGTGCCCTCTTCTGCCAATTGTAATGTAAATTTCCAAACTCAAGGGAGAGTACCCGGTATTCTCCACCCTAGAGAAGGCAGCTGTTCCTGTAGAAAAACCCTGAGTTCCTTCTAAGTGGATATTTGATGTCATGCTTGAAAGGGCCCTGCCTTCTTCACAGATATCTCCCCCAGCCCCTTCGTGAAAACTATCTATGGCGCCTTGGCGATTCAGAAATATACAGAGATCATGTTGCACCCTGTCACTCTTGAGAATTTTTCTTTATGGAAAGTGTTTGGCAAGCTCATCCCCTACACAGGTGCTGGAGGAGGGAACGATATCCTGGTCAGTCAGCACATTGTACTGCCTTTTGGCGGGGGGGGGGAGAAGGAGGGAGATCCTGCCCCAAAGGCACTGCCGAAGAAAGACTCAGCTCTCGAGTAGCTTGTGAACAGGGTATCAAACAACAACATTTGATTCCTCGTTTCAGGCAGCAAAATAATTCAGTCTGGCATCAGCATATTTGTTTAATGCTTTACTTTAACTTTCAGCCGGTTTTGACAAAAAAAAAAACCCCAATGCAGATTGGGTCTGTGAGCGTTAGAATGCCCGACACCACTAAGTTATACAGGTAGTCCTCGACTTACAACAGTTTGTTTAGTGACCGTTTCAAGTTATAACGACACTGAAAAAAGGGATTTTTGACCGTTTTTCGCACTTGCAACTGTTGCAGCATCCCCGTGGTCCCATGATTGAAATCCAGATGCTTGGCAACTGGTTCATATTTATGACGGTAGCAGTGTCCCAGGGTCATGTGATTCTCTTTTGTGACCTTCCAACTAGCAAAGTCAATGGAGAAGTCCGATTCACTTAACAACCGTGTTGCTAACCTATCAACTGCAATGAGTCACTTAACAACTGTGGCAAGAAAGGTCGTAAAATGGGGCAAAACTCACTGAATAAACGTTTCATTTAGCCAGATAAATTTGGGGATCTGTTGTGGTCGTCACTTGAGGATTACTTTTATTTCCTCTCCTTTCTCTGATATTTTTGCCCTTCGATAACTGCTGCCACGTGCTAACTATGTGCCCCAGGGACTTTGTGAAATCGCCATCCATGTGTTCGACTATGTAGGAGGAACAGGATACTTTAGACTCAGCCGTGAGTCAAAAGCAGTTTTGGTCTCTGCAGCCACGGCACCTGTCCGAGTGCCACATTCTCCTTGGCTTCGTAAGGATAAACAAGCTTAACTCCTGCCGGCAGGGCTGCCTGGTCACACCTCATCCCTCGTCACATATAACCCAGGATTAATAGAGTTGTGCTCTATCCCCTCCCAGGGAAGAATTCGGATTGCTAGGTTTACTTTGGGAAATTTAGACTATAATTCTGTTTTTGAGAGTTGGTTTGTACTTGGAGGCTTTTTCTGAATCTTGATAAAAGATGTTACACTGGTTTGTAAGAGAAATTCCTTAGATTTCCCCAAGAGTTCAGTTATAACAGACTGGAGCACCCATCCAATGAAGCACAAAGAGTTTATTATGGCACTGGAGTCAGCAAAAGAGGTGGGAATTCAACTCCTTCTTACAGAGATATACACGTTAGAATACACACACACACACACACGTGTATTTATGTATGTTTGGGCTAAACCTACATGTGATTGGTGCACGTCAAGCATGGCAGCAAATCTCTTGAGACAATGAAGTGGAGCTAAAAGCAATAGTGTATTGAGAGAACTATGAGGCAATATTTTATAAACACTTTTACTTTCTAAGAAGTTATTTCCATGGATTTATTTTATGCTGGCCTTTGCTCTGCAAGCCTTTGCTCATCTCCTAGTATTTTCTCCCAGCGTTGTCAACATCCCTTGGCCTTATGAGTGACCAGGCAGATAAGCTGGTTCTTTTACAAGTCCTTGGACTGGTAATTCAGCAAAGAAGACATTTTGCTTGGCCTACATCAATGCCCTGTGTTTTCCTGCAGTTTCTTTCATAATCTAAGGTCTTGGGGTGAATGAATATGAATCCATTGGGGTGAAATTCTTGAACTGAAGGCAAGAACAGACCTTTTTACAGCCAATTGTTGTCATTGTTTAGGTGGCCCTCCGTGAAAACATCTGCAGTTCTTGTTCATGTCAACGAGACAGTAAATGTTTCAATGGATGGAATGTTCAATGTTGCCTTTTGAAGCATAAATATGGAAGATGTGCCTAGAATATTAAACAATTAGACAGTTATATCTCTGTCTGTCTGTCTGTGTGCGTGTGTGTGCGCGCGCACGCTTGCGTGTGTGTGTGTGTGTGTGTGTGTGTGTGTGTGTTTCAACTGCAGCTAAGAGTTTTCATGAAAGCTGTGGCCAGAGGGGACAGAGGGGAATAAGACTTCATTAAAGATTTAAGGATGGCATTGTTCAAATTAACCTCGTTATTAATTTTTTTTCTAGACATCAGTCATTTTGGTAAAGTAGATTTTCACACCCTCTTTCCACTTTTATGGTTCTTGAAGCTTGCAAGTCAGTTGTGCTGATGCTAATGTGTCTTTGCAGTTGCAGACACAGTATCTGTTTTGGCATTTAAAATATAGACTTGGAGCATATCTTGTTTTTGGACTCAATGCAAAGTGGCATTTGCTATTCAAACATTTGCTGCTTTTTTTTTTTTTTTGGTAACTGCAACTGTTGTCAGTGGATTCTCGCTTACTAGACAACGATCATGCCAGTGATTCCTGACAGTTCTTGCCATCTTTATTGGATTGATATTTGATGCAACAGAATTAATCTCATCCCCAAAATCTAACAATTAAAATTCTGCTCAAGAGCTCTCCCACATAAAAAAAATAAAACCCTGCACTTTTTAGAGGAAGAATTAATTCAGTTTTACCCAATCCAAACTACTGCTGTTGCTTCTTGGAGCTTTCATTTTGATATTTAATTCAAACTGATGGAATGTTGTATTGCCACACTTCTGAATGATATGGCATTAAGTAACTTTTGTCCCCTTCTATTATATCCATTATACCTCTCCATCATACCTTTCTATGTTTGAAAAACTGCCACTATGTCCATCAACTTCTTCACACTTTCTCTTTTTTTCTTGAACATATCATCTCTCCCTTTTGCAGAATCTCATCCGTTTCACCCAACCATGAGTTTTCCACTTTTTGTGTCCACTTATTATCAGATAAATATACAATGTGCCTTGCCCTTTTACACAGTATTTCCATTTTTAATGCAGTTTTTATGACATCTTTGAAATTGTTGTTGAATTTCTTCATTTCCAGTTCTATTTCAAAGAGGGATCTTTGGCATTTATTTTTCCATTATGCGCTGTGTGACTCAAAATGTTTCTATATCTGATTTCTGTCAGTTCCACACATCAGATCCATAGGTTCTTTCTGCAAATGTCAAGGTGTGGAAAGTATTGCTCTTGTCTCAGCGTTTCCCATCTGTTGGGGAAATGTTTTTATGTCATTAAAGCTGTGCTGAGTTGAGCTGAGCTACTGTAGTTCTTGTGTGTCATACTTCTTGGTCAATTTTGTATGAATTATTGATTTCCTGACCAAGCTAGATGGAAGAATCCAGATCTTCTATTGGTTCATTTCCAAGCTTCATTTTGTGGTATTGGCAAAATCACTTGCGCATATATTGAGTTTTGGTTCTATTGATCTTTAAGCTAACTTCATTACTTGCTCCACTGAGCTTGTTTAAACAGTTTTCATCTTCTTTGATGTTGTGATTGATCATCTCAGTGTCATTGGCAAACCAGAGGTGAGTGAACTTTTCATGATTTGTAATAATGCCTCTTTCTCCCCAATTAACTGCCCTGAAGACGTCTTCAAGAACTGCTGTGGATTTACTACCCTTATATTTAGCAACCTTCAGTTTACGGCAAACTGTTCCACAATTCAGCCTTATCACCATGCATCGAAACCCTGCAGGATTAAAGTCAAGTACAACAACAACAGCAAAAACAACAACCACGATAGAATAGAATGAATGGTGGAATTCAGCTGGTTCGCACCACTTCGGCAGAATCGGTAGCTAATATTTTGTTGCCCAGGCCCAGAAAAGACTTCCAGAAGCGGCATCCACACAGAGAACCAGTTGTTCACATATTTGAATCCCAGAATAGAATAGAATAGAATAGAATAGAATAGAATAGAATAGAATAGAATAGAATAGAATAGAATAGAATAGAATAGAATAGAATAGAATTCTTTATTGGCCAAGTGTGATTGGGCACACAGGGAATTTGTCTCCGGTGCATAACCTCTCAGTGTACATAAAAACAACAAAGTGATAAGTCATAGATCATTAATCATATGTAGGAAGTGTGGCAATATGGTGGAAAGAAAATTGACACATATACTGCAATACTCTTTGCTTGTCCTTTTATAGTTTAATATATTTTTAATGGGATGCTAAGAAAAAAAGGTTTAAAGATGTTATTAATTTATCAAAAGATCTAGAATTAATCAATTGATGAAAATTCTAGATTTGCCATGCATTGAGAGTAGTTAAAGTGTAGTCTGTTAGAAACATTCTGCCAGATACCAGACCTAATTTAAAATTTTGCATTGTCAAGATGGGTTCAATAACCACTTCTGACCTTTCTTTCTACCAATGTGAAAAAAGACTAATATTATTCTGTGTGTTCAAGGATTAAAGGCAGATTTTTATAAGATACATGCATATGGACATGTTTGTGGGTGTGTCCTCTTTTTTGGAGATCTCTTAATTTTTTTCTCTTTTTTGTACTGTTTTAAGTTACTTTGTTTATCTATATAATAAAGCAATAAAGATAACATGTAAATAAGCCTATTCATTTCTTTATATATTTTTACTGGAGCAAAAATTGTGCAGTAGTCTTCCTCATATTCATCTGTTTCTCAGTGATCTGCTGATGAGCAAACACCTGGCCTACATACTTCCTACTCAGCATGAAGTCACACTGTGCTGGTCAAATGTTGTTCACCTTGTGCCCTTTTTTCAGAATTCTAAAAAACATTTTCACAGGAACATTTAATGCACTCATTCATCAATAGTTTCTGCACTCTTGCTACATTTCCTTTTGTGCAGCGGAACAATGACAACATTCTAGGTCAGTGTTTTCCAACCTTAGCCATTTTAAGATGTCTGGACTCGGGAAACACTATTCTAGGTGCCGACTTAGAAACCAAGAGGTTGCAAGTTCTAGGCTTCACTTGGGCATGAAAGCCAGTGGATGAAAGCCATTCGCTCTCCCATCCCTTCCCAGTTCCTGTAAGCAAACTATTATTCAGTAAGAAAAATCAGCTATGTTAAAAAGTATGTACTGGGTCGAGACAAAAAACTAAGCAGTAACTGATGAATTCCTAATGTTCATTCCGGCTTCTTGTCCCTCTGTGTGAGCAGCCAAAACAGAGGGCTTGTATCCGAAAGCAACCACACATACAAGCCAACATTTAAGTCTAGAAAGACAACTCGGCTTTTCTTGATGGAACATTTGACTTAACTGGAGAGTAGGACAGACATTTCCAGTTCTACTGCTACAGTCAGATAGTATTCAGGACTATTCTTGAAGAGTATGCACAAACCACAGCGTCATGCAAACTGGGGCAGAGGGGGCATGGTGAAGGGATCATTCCTTATACACAGTTCTGCTTCATGTCTGATTTCGGAATTCCCTACCTACCCTGTAATTTGAACAGCCCTGGTGACTCCACCCCTTCTATACATTAATAGCAGTTCCTCAGTCCAAGCCAGTCCTGTCATCTGATAGATCCCAACAGGTGTACATGCAGCCGACTGCCCGTCTTCCCCCAGCCCCCAACCTCCTCCCCTCTGGGATGGCAGGGCTGACATTTGAACATGCTTAGCTACGCCAAGCCTTTCGGGAGACGCCTCCGACAACTCTCGGTGCTCCTTGCCAGAGGAGCAGAAGCAGCACCTAGCCCCTCTTTCTACCCTACGTTTTCCAGCCATGACCGAAGGCAAGGCTCTCAAAGTCCGGGTGACCTTTGCTATTATTTTGATAGGGGTTGCCTTGATGTTCACGGCAGTGGTGACCGATCACTGGGCTGTGCTGAATCCTAAGGTGGAGGAATACAACACTACCTGTGAGACAGCTCACTTTGGGTTATGGCGGCTGTGTATCAAACGGATCTACATTGAAGAAAACAAGATGGAGAAGGAACAGGGTTGTGGGCCCATAAGCCTGCCAGGAGGTACGTTGGTTGCTCTGATCCCTATGTAAGCACCTTGGCAGGCTTGCTTGAGGCCATGCAGTTCAGCCATGACTTTTGCTTTCAGCTTAACCCCCTGGCCTGTTTGTTCTCACTTCTTTGAAGTTCTGTCTCTCTTGGCATAAATTATCCAGGCAACTTCCTGGTGGTTTTGTAGAGGAGGGAAAATGCATTAAAAGAAAACCAGAGAGAATGGGCAGTCACAGACCTGATAGGTTATTGGCATTCAGCATCAAGAATGGGAATGTGATTGAGTGCAAAGAAAGGTTCTGGGAAAATATCTCCACGTTTCTCACATAATTGATCAAGGTTAGAATAGATTCTGCACACTTAAAAGCCTAGATCAGGAGTGTCAAACTGCTGGCCTGCGGGCCGAATGCATCATGAAGAAACCGCGCCCACCCCATTGCCGACAATGGAAAAAAAGTCACGATATGTGACGTGACGTCGTGAGTTTGACACCCCTGGCCTAGACCCCCAAGGATCGTGTTTGAATCATATTGTGCATGGTTGATACATAGTTTAGGGTTTGATTATTTCCAAGGGTTGTGGTGCCAGGAAGAGAGCTCACTGTCAAGCTACTCCTTTGTATATTTTTACTGTTGGTTTGGCTTCAGAAAAAAAATGGGAATGGGGCAATCTTTTCCATTCCACTAGACTGGAAGAGTGGTGTCAAGGCAGAATAAATAAAGGCTACTGGAGTATGAATTCTGCATTGGGAATAGGACTACATAGAATAACCATACAGATAGTCATTGGTTTATGACCACAACCGAGACAGGGTTGTAAGTCAGTTGGACATGATTTTATGACAGTTTTTATAATGTTTGTTAAGTGAATCACCACAATGAGTGTTTTTTATTGGAAATCAGTAAACTAGGTCACAAATCACGATCATATGAACATAGGATGCTGCAACCAGTCATAAATGTGAGCCAGGTGCCAAGCAGTTGAATTGCAATCACATGACCCTGTGGGAGGGAGTGTTATGATGGTCGTAAGTGCAAGTACAGGTCATAAGTCGCTATTTCCAAGGCTGCTGTAACCTTGAACCATCTTTAAACAAATGGCCGTAAGTCAAGGATTACCTATATACTACTGTGAAAAAAGAACTATGGATTTTTCTAGAGTTGAGAATAGGATTCTCTTTTTTGGGGTCCTTGACCCTGTAACCAGATTTACAGAGCCTTCAGAACAGATAACTCTCTTCAATAAAATAAGACTCAGGGTGATTGTATTTGCAGAATGAATAAGGCAAGATAGGAAGGGGGTATCTATGCCTCTGTATCTTTCTATATCATCGATCTATCTACCTATTATCTACCTATCATCTATCTATCTATCTACCTATCATTTATCTATCATCTATCTATCATCCATCTATCATCTATTTCTATCTCTTTCTATCATATATATCATCTATCTCTCT